>NC_136798.1:43308996-43353996 GCF_951216825.1 Electrona antarctica | reverse complement strand
GTCCTGCAACGTCCCCTTATCATACACTAAACTCACCCCACACAGCTACTGCTGTTGTCCTGCGACGTCCCCTTATCATTCACTAAACTCACCCCACACACACAGCTACTGCTGTTGTCCTGCAACGTCCCCTTATCATTCACTAAACTCACCCCACACAGCTACTGCTGTTGTCCTGCAACGTCCCCTTATCATTCACTAAACTAACCCCACACAGCTACTGCTGTTGTCCTGCAACGTCCCCTTATCATTCACTAAACTCACCCCACACACACAGCTACTGCTGTTGTCCTGCAACGTCCCCTTATCGTTCACTAAACTCACCCCACACAGCTACTGCTGTTGTCCTGCAACGTCCCCTTATTATTCACTAAACTCACCCCACACAGCTACTGCTGTTGTCCTGCGACGTCCCCTTGTCATTCACTAAACTCACCCCACACAGCTACTGCTGTTGTCCTGCAACGTCCCCTTATCATTCACTAAACTCACCCCACACAGCTACTGCTGTTGCCCTGCATGGAACGTCCCCTTATCATTCACTAAACTCACCCCACACAGCTACTGCTGTTGTCCTGCAACGTCCCCTTATCATTCACTAAACTCACCCCACACAGCTACTGCTGTTGTCCTGCAACGTCCCCTTATCATTCACTAAACTCACCCCACACACACAGCTACTGCTGTTGTCCTGCGACGTTCCCTTATCGTTCACTAAACTCACCCCACACAGCTACTGCTGTTGTCCTGCGACGTCTCCTTATCGTTCACTAAACTCACCCCACACAGCTACTGCTGTTGTCCTGCGACGTCCCCTTATCGTTCACTAAACTCACCCCACACAGCTAATGCTGTTGTCCTGCAACGTCCCCTTATCATTCACTAAACTCACCCCACACAGCTACTGCTGTTGTCCTGCGACGTCCCCTTATCGTTCACTAAACTCACCCCACACAGCTACTGCTGTTGTCCTGCAACGTCCCCTTATCATACACTAAACTCACCCTGTCATGCCACTTGACGGAAAAGAGTGTTTAGCATCATCTAGTGGTTGCTTTGAAGACTGCTGTCAGCTAATGTGTTCTAGTTTCCCTGTGTTCTTATTGGTAGTTGTGATCACATGTCACAAGGCCTTTACTTCCTGGTCAGCCATTGTTTTGAGAAAAACACAGTATGTTCTACAGATGTTACAGAATATTGAATCCCTTGCCATCCACCTGTTTTGAGCCTTGGAGAAGCTTTGTCTGTGAGTTTATCTTACATGTTTCATGTTTGAGAATAAGTAATGATGCATATTATTATTATGGTCAATTGTCTACCATGCCATTTGCTATTACTTGCTTTGTTATTTGTAATGCAGTGTTCTTGTCTAGCTGATTTAGGCATTACATTTATGTTTATTAAGAGCTTTTTTGTGCATTTATTTTCAGTTTCACAAATTGCTGGAAAGGCATTGTAAACAAGTTGATGAAGAAGTGTGAAGTAAACAACCTCCAATTCTACGTCCGCGTCTCATCAAGTCTTTCAGTGCCTAGTACCTTTCTGTTTAGCTATCTGTCACTTCGTGTAGTCACACACGCAGGGGACAGAACAGTGAAAAGACAGCATCACAGCGAGGCCATTACAGTTATTCTGGCAAACAGGACAGCGGCTCTCTGCTTCGTCTTCATACAATAACTGGAGTCCAGCATACACAAGATGGACAAGGAGGCAGACACAGGCAACGAACAGGATGTTCAATCTTCAAGTTCGTACGCAACAAGATCTCGTGCTAGTTGCTCTACTGGCTCCAGCAATTCATCAGCGAGCCTAGCAGCAGTTAAAGCACGCGCCAGAGCCGAAGCAGTGTGCGCTCGCAGCACCTTTGTTAAAAAAGAAACTGAGCTCATGGTCAAAAAAGCTCAGTTGGAGGCTGCTCTAATCACACTGAAGCAAGAGCAAGAGTGTGCAGCAGCCGTGGCTGAGGCTGTGTTTCTTGAATCAGCCGCTCTAGAACTGGGATCTCAAGCAAATCCCAACTCACTGAACATTGCATCAATCCACCACGAGTCCAGAGAGAAAAGAACAAGTGACTATGTTGAATGCCATTCCAGACTTGACTCTATTGAGTTGTCACCGCCCCAATCTGAGTGTCACACTGCACCCAATCAGCCACATAATATCCCTCACACCCCTCCACCACAAGACAGTAAGCAAATTCATAGTCATTCAACTAATGATGGAATGGGTTCCGCTTCGGCTTATGCCAGAGTACACAATATGACACCACAGTCATCTGTTCCTGACAACACAGGCATAAATGACTTTGCTATCTACATGGCTCGTCGCGAGATTGTGACCTCTGGGATGACCATCTTCGACGATCGTCCAGACAATTATTGGAGCTGGAAGTCAACCTTTGTGAATTTCATAACAGGACTGAAAATCACCTACAGGGAAGAGCTTGACCTTCTAACAAGGTGGTTGGGCTCCGAGTCATCAGAGCAGGTCAGGAGAATCAGAGCCGTTCATGTTAGCGACCCTGCTGCTGGGCTCAGGATGGCGTGGACGCGCCTTGATGAGACATATGGGTGTCCTGAGATCGTTGAGAAGGCTCTTTTAGACAAGCTTGAGAGTTTCCCCAAGATTAACAACAAAGAGCCCCTAAAATTGAGAGACCTTGGCGACCTGTTAAGGGAGTTGGAGTCAGCTAAATTAGAGGGCTATTTGACTGGACTCGCTTACTTGGATACACCTCGGGGTGTCAACCCTATAGTGGAGAAACTGCCATATGGGCTCCAAGAGAAATGGATGACACAAGGTAGTTTGTACAAGCTGAAAAATGAAGTTCAGTTTCCACCATTTTCATTCTTCACTGATTTTGTTTGCAGAGAGGCCCATATTCGTAATGATCCGAGTTTCACACTCAGTTCATCTGGCATGGCAGTAAAACCAGACAGTTATGTAAAAAGTTACACACACTCTAGAGATCAAGTTTCATCCCACAAAACAGAAATCATGCCAGATCCAGTAAACCAGTTTACAAAGACTGCCAGCAGTAACTTGGACATTAACAGGCAGTGTCCAATTCACAATAAACCCCATCCACTAATGCGATGCAGAGGCTTCAGAGCTAAGACACTGGAGGAACGCAAAACATTTCTCAAAGAGAGTGGGGTTTGTTTCAGATGCTGCTCCTCAACTCATCATGTGGCTAAAAACTGCAGAACGACCATTCAGTGCAACGAGTGTGACAGCAACAAACATGTCACAGCTCTTCATCCAGGACCAGCCCCATGGACCGCCATGGACTCTGACACAGAGCATGGCGGGGAGCAGAGAGAAGATGCTCCTGCCGAAATAGTCTCCAAATGTACAGAAGTACATGGCAGAACCAATACCTCTAAAATCTGTCTCATAAAGGTGTATCCAGCAGGACAACCACACAGATCTGTAAGAGTCTATGCTGTACTCGATGACCAGAGTAACAGGTCTCTCGCTCGCCCTGAGTTCTTCGATCTGTTTGACTCGCATGGAGCAGATTCTCCCTACACACTGCGCACATGTGCTGGAGTGACTCAAATGTCTGGCAGAAGAGGAACTGGCTTTGTAGCTCAGACATTAGATGGAAGATCCGACGTGCTGCTCCCCACACTCATAGAGTGCGACCATATCCCGGGTGATAGGTCAGAAATACCTACACCTGAGGCTGCCAAACACCACTCTCACCTTAGGCCTATAGCTCATCTCATACCTGAACTTGACCCTAATGCACAGATTCTCCTCCTCCTTGGCCGGGACATCTTACAAGTCCACAAAGTAAGAGACCACCGGAATGGGCCGGACAACGCTCCTTATGCGCAACGACTAGACCTTGGCTGGGTTGTCATTGGAGACGTCTGTCTGGGCGCTGCTCACAAGCCACATGGCGTCAGCACATACCGGACCAATGTTCTGGAAAATGGCCGCCACTCTCACTAGCCTCTACCCTGGACAGTTCCTTGCCTTATCTTTACAGTCTGTTAGACATTGATAGTGGTATTCTCTTTAATGCCAGACGGGGAGTGTCATGCCACTTGACGGAAAAGAGTGTTTAGCATCATCTAGTGGTTGCTTTGAAGACTGCTGTCAGCTAATGTGTTCTAGTTTCCCTGTGTTCTTATTGGTAGTTGTGATCACATGTCACAAGGCCTTTACTTCCTGGTCAGCCATTGTTTTGAGAAAAACACAGTATGTTCTACAGATGTTACAGAATATTGAATCCCTTGCCATCCACCTGTTTTGAGCCTTGGAGAAGCTTTGTCTGTGAGTTTATCTTACATGTTTCATGTTTGAGAATAAGTAATGATGCATATTATTATTATGGTCAATTGTCTACCATGCCATTTGCTATTACTTGCTTTGTTATTTGTAATGCAGTGTTCTTGTCTAGCTGATTTAGGCATTACATTTATGTTTATTAAGAGCTTTTTTGTGCATTTATTTTCAGTTTCACAAATTGCTGGAAAGGCATTGTAAACAAGTTGATGAAGAAGTGTGAAGTAAACAACCTCCAATTCTACGTCCGCGTCTCATCAAGTCTTTCAGTGCCTAGTACCTTTCTGTT
Organism: Electrona antarctica; assembly: GCF_951216825.1. Lineage (NCBI taxonomy): Eukaryota > Metazoa > Chordata > Actinopteri > Myctophiformes > Myctophidae > Electrona > Electrona antarctica. The sequence goes on along the minus strand of NC_136798.1, from coordinate 43,349,411 downwards.
TAGCTATCTGTCACTTCGTGTAGTCACACACGCAGGGGACAGAACACACCCCACACAGCTACTGCTGTTGTCCTGCGACGTCCCCTTATCATTCACTAAACTCACACCACACAGCTACTGCTGTTGTCCTGCAACGTCCCCTTATCATACACTAAACTCACCCCACACAGCTACTGCTGTTGTCCTGCGACGTCCCCTTATCATTCACTAAACTCACACCACACAGCTACTGCTGTTGTCCTGCAACGTCCCATTATCATTCACTAAACTCAACCCACACAGCTATACTGCTGTTGTCCTGCAACGTCCCCTTATCATTCACTAAACTCACCCCACACAGCTACTGCTGTTGTCCTGCAACGTCCCCTTATCATTCACTAAACTCACCCCACACAGCTACTGCTGTTGTCCTGCAACGTCCCCTTATCATTCACTAAACTCACCCCACTCAGCTACTGCCTGTCGTCCTGCGACGTCCCCTTGTCATTCACTAAACTCACCCCACACAGCTACTGCTGTTGTCCTGCGACGTCCCCTTATTGTTCACTAAACTCACCACACACAGCTACTGCTGTTGTCCTGCAACGTCCCCTTATTATTCACTAAACTCACCCCACACAGCTACTGCTGTTGTCCTGCAACGTCCCCTTATCATTCACTAAACTCACCCCACACAGCTACTGCTGTTGTCCTGCAACGTCCCCTTATCATTCACTAAACTCAACCCACACAGCTACAGCTGTTGTCCTGCAACGTCCCCTTATCATTCACTAAACTCACCCCACACAGCTACTGCTGTTGTCCTGCAACGTCCCCTTATCATTCACTAAACTCAACCCACACAGCTATACTGCTGTTGTCCTGCGACGTCCCCTTATCGTTCACTAAACTCACCCCACACAGCTATACTGCTGTTGTCCTGCAACGTCCCCTTATCATTCACTAAACTCACCCCACTCAGCTACTGCCTGTCGTCCTGCGACGTCCCCTTGTCATTCACTAAACTCACCCCACACAGCTACTGCTGTTGTCCTGCGACGTCCCCTTATTGTTCACTAAACTCACCACACACAGCTACTGCTGTTGTCCTGCAACGTCCCCTTATTATTCACTAAACTCACCCCACACAGCTACTGCTGTTGTCCTGCAACGTCCCCTTATCATTCAATAAACTCACCCCACACAGCTACTGCGGTTGCCCTGCATGGAACGCCCACTTATCATTCACTAAACTCACCCCACACAGCTACTGCTGTTGTCCTGCAACGTCCCCTTATCATTCACTAAACTAACCCCACACAGCTACTGCTGTTGTCCTGCAACGTCCCCTTATCATTCACTAAACTCAACCCACACAGCTACAGCTGTTGTCCTGCAACGTCCCCTTATCATTCACTAAACTCACCCCACACAGCTACTGCTGTTGTCCTGCAACGTCCCCTTATCATTCACTAAACTCAACCCACACAGCTATACTGCTGTTGTCCTGCGACGTCCCCTTATCGTTCACTAAACTCACCCCACACAGCTATACTGCTGTTGTCCTGCAACGTCCCCTTATCATTCACTAAACTCAACCCACACAGCTACTGCTGTTGTCCTGCAACGTCCCCTTATCATTCACTAAACTCAACCCACACAGCTACTGCTGTTGTCCTGCAACGTCCCCTTATCATTCACTAAACTCACCCCACACAGCTACTGCTGTTGTCCTGCGACGTCCCCTTATCGTTCACTAAACTCACCCCACACAGCCGGCAGTTTTCTTTTGTACTACTGAATCTCACATAGTGGACTACTGCATGAATCAAACTAGTGTTTACTTTTAACCGTAGGTGTTATTCTCGAGTCTCGAACTGGCGCAAATGTTTTCAACAGTGACAAAAGCATGGACTGAGTGGCTCTGGCTGATGACGTAAATACCCTAACCGTATTGTTTCCTTGGAACAACATCCAATAAGCAACAACGTGGCTACATAACATGACGTTATGAAATACAAGTCAAACAGGAGGCTGGCCAGACTGAGTATAGCGAAGTGACAAAACAAATTCGCGGAACGCAGCGAATCAGGTTGGAAACCAGGCTACAGGAGAAACCACAAAAGCAACTTCCAACAAACTGCAAACATTCATCAACAGACGCTTACTTACAAATTGACTGGCCTAATAATACCATCACAAATGAAGAGCTCTGGCAAACCACACAACAGGAACCATTCGAAACCCAAATTTAATGCAGGGAATCAGGGCTGAATTGGGCACGGACTGAGGAAACCATCCATCAGGGATGTCAAACTCAAATACACAGTGGGCCAAAATAAAGAAATTGGTCTAGGTCGAGGGCCGGACTGTGTTACAACACACGGGCACCGCGGTCATGAGGACGTCCCAGGCAAACAGCAAAAAAGTAAATGCATTTAAAACTGAAAATGCATTATTATTAAGCTCAGTTTCCTGTTCTATGATCCTCACCAAGCACTGCTTTCATAGTATGTGATATGTGCCAATGCACTCGCAGTGCATTGTGGGACTTGTAGTATTATGGTGGTCCGTGCAGTATACCAGAGGGCCAGTTCTAATACTAATAAAATATCATCCCGCGGGCCAAAGATAATTCACTCACGGGCCTGATTTGGCCCCCGGGCCTTGAGTTTGACATATATGCTCCAACACAACCAGGCAGGCCTTCCTTAACCTGGACCACTCAGGTCCAGGGGACCCCAGGAAGACCCATTGTGTCGGGTGGGCTGACCACCTATCCCGTATCTCGCGTCACGCACAAATTAATATGGAATTCCTTTTTTTTTGTTTTTGCTTACCATGATACACTAATATTGTAATGTGGCGAGAGAGAAAGAGAGAGATTTCTTTTGGAGAGAAATGAGACAGTCCAAAGTGAAAGAGGACTGCAGGTGCATGTGTGTGTGTGTGTGCGCGTGTGTGTGTGTGCGCGTGTGTGTGTGCAAATCACCCGTGACTGGTTGCCAATCAGCCGTGGCTTCCTTCTGCGGTGTTAGGGTTAGGTTAGTTCAGGGGTTCTCAACCCGTGGGTCGCGACCCCTCGGGGGGTCGCCAAATTATTTTAGGGGGTCCCCAAATTATTAAAAAAAAAAAAAAAGATTTATTTTTAAATTTTATTTTCACTTTTTTTCAAAAATAGCAGACCTACAAGCTCGTAGCGCGCCACTCGGTGGCGCGCTAAGAGCTTGTAGATCTGCTATTTTTAAATAGCTAAATTATAACAATGCTTAAAACACCAAAAGGGGTTCCCGCCCAAAATGGTTTAAGGTTATTGTAGCAGTCAATTTATATTGGGGGTCGGGAGGGGGCGGGGCGGGGGTCCCGAGACATTGCCAAAGCATTTCCGTGGGTCCCCGGCCAAAAACGTTGAGAACCCCTGGGTTAGTTGACTGTTGGTAAAGCGCTTTCATCCAAAGCGCTTTACATAGATGCGTGCATTACATTCACCCAATCACACATGGCGGCGGAAACCATGCAAGGCACCAACCAGCACATCGGGAGCAATTTAGGGGTTCAGTGTCTTGCTCAAAGACACTTAAATGTTTTTGTATGTATTGTGTTGTGTTGTTTTGTTTTGTCTTGTTTTGTCTGGTTGAATTGTCTGTACAAAAAAAAGTGTCTTTATGTATAAAGTGTATTTCGTGAATTGCGGACCCCCTTGAAAATGAGATGGTTCATCTCAAGGGATTGTTCCTAATAAAGACATTTCAGACTTCACCACTGACTCTGGGGGAGCCCACAGGGATCGAATTGGAACCTCGTGGGTTGCTCACAGCGCAGCGCAAAGCGACCCGCTGTGAGCTTGTAGATCTGCTATTTCCACTCCTTGAGCCATCTATGCATAGACTGACCCAATGCGGGGGACTCCAGTCCAACAAAGTGCATGATGTGGGTTGTAAGAGGTTAAAACGATGGAATGCCATTCTACTATAGTGGCGTGTGTGCGTGCGCTGCTATGGAGAGAGCCGTTGGACCGCAGCCAATATAGTGACTGGCGCTACGCCCAAGTGTTAGGTCATATACTCTACTAGGGGCAATCCTCTATGGATGTGGGTGAGTGTGGCCTTGGGGGGAGTAGAATCCCCTCTGGATTTGATCACTCTGTAGAGTCTGTATGCTCCAGACATGGTGTGACAGCATAGCCTGAAAGTACCCAGGCTTTTAATGGACTACCAGAGGGTGCGGATTCAAACCAACGCTGGAAACCGACGCCGGCTCCCGATTGGTTCACCAACCTATGTGCCCGCCCCCTCCTCCTCCTCCCCAGTAGAACACAGCGGAGAACACTGACATCACCACATTTGGAGCGACGCCCCTCTGCACTGTTATTGGTTAGGAACATTGGAGCGACGCCCCTCTGCATTGTTGGTTGGTTAGGATATAGGAACCAAGGTTAATTAAATAAGGTTAGGAAGCGAAGACCGTAAGGTGGACTCCATGTTGCTCCCTGGAAGGAAAGAAACGTGCGCAATGGGCTATATGCAGCCAACACTTCCGCGTTCAGCTTCCTTGGTCTCAACTGTGCATGTTCTTTCCTTCCAGGGAGCAACATGGAGTCCACCGTACGGTCTTCGCTTCCTAACCCTATTTAATTAACCTTGGAAGGAACATGCAAGGTTCACTCTCACTCCTGTATGCCACATTTCCTGGATCGTTCGCAGAGGCTTTTATTTTTTTTCTCTCTCCCTTTTGAAACCAAAACACCTAATATAGGCAACAAAGTCTTATGCACACCTGATCAGAGACGGGTGCGTATAGGCAAGCTCAAACAAAAAGTACACAATGACCAAAATCGCAATGCAACCTAAACGCCTGGATTTTACTCAGATTGTTTCACTTACTGTAAGTAAAAGTAACGACACCAAAATGAAATACAAAATGAAATTTGACAAAGCATTTTCAAAAGTAGCCGATCTACATTTCGTCACATTGCTGTGTTCAGCTATTTCCGAAGAGCTTGCGTATACAGTAAGATAATAGGGTTAATGTTTCAATATGGTATAAGTGGACTGCTTAATGTATGATTTGTAATACATAACTGAATAGTAACTTGTAACCAAAGTTTTCACCTAAAAATAAGTGCAACATTTGCCTCTGAGATGTAACGGAATTGAATAAAAAAATCGAAATGCTCTAAAGTAAAAGTACCTGATAACTGCACTCATGTATACAGAACCACCGCTGGTTACAATAATAGCCCCCCCCCAAATCAATTCAGTTTAATTAAAGTGTCAAGTCCCAACAGGTTGTCTCACGTGTCTCTTGATGATAAAGCCGTGCCCAGAAGGGGGACCGCATTCCTTATATATGCCTTATTTCCCTCACTTTGAACTCCTGATTGTAGACATCTGGAACAGGCCGCACAAGGATTAATCATGGAACAGCAGCAGGCACCTGGCGCGGTTTACATTATTCATCCTCATTATATTTTATATACACATTCAAACAAGTCTGGGTTCATTTAAATGTCCACTCTGGCTTTTGTGTGTCCAACCCAGACAGTTTTATTTGTTTTAGGTTGCATGTTTCAATATTTGGATATTTTTATTAGGAGGGGGGTGTTGATAAAACTGAAATATCAAACATCTAAAATATTGGATCAAGCAACATGACAACGGTCTGCACCAGTGCCACCACAGAAGCCGGGGTATAGACAATGTAATGCGGTTGAACACATTTAACAAATCAACAGCTTCACACAAGATTATACCAATGTTTTCTGGTGGAAAAAACAGTAATCCTACTATATGCGCCACGTCTCTGTCTGCCTGCGTGTGTGTACGGTTGTAATGCACGTAACTCAAGAACCGTTTGCCCCGCCGACTTCAAATTCGACACACGCGTTCCACACCCCCGCAGGGAGTGCAGTGCCCGGCATCGAGTCGGTCGGACCCACGGTTGTCCAGAACCACCACAAAAGGCTCTGGTCAAGCTCTGTCAGTGGGCCTAATTAGCCCAAGTGCCCTCAACCTGTGCAATTTCCAGCCTCTGCCTCAGCCAATTGATTGCCATGGCAACCCCACACCTGCCAATTGATTACTTAACCAGTCCACTTTTCACAGTCAGTTTGCACTCTTTAGGCCAGCTTTACACTGCAGTCACTTCAAGTCAGATCCGATTCAAATCCGATTTTTTTCTCAAATCATTCACACTACCGTTTGCAAGTGACCAGATCCGATCTGTGCATTCAGACTGATTTTAACAACTCACCGCAAAACCGCCCTGCATCGACATATCTGCTTTGGTTACCGTGGTAACCGAGTTGTTTTTTTCCCGGTTTGCAATGCCGTCAGCCCGTTGATCAATATCACTCACACACACACACGAGTGACGAGTCATTACTGTATTTCTTTGGACCCACATTAATGAATGAAATAAAAATGAACACCCCCCCCCCCCCCCCCCGCCGTACAATTGCACAAATGAACCTCAGCTGCGTGGATCTCAGCTGATTTCATTCCACAGTGGCGAGGCGCACAAACTGATGCCTTTCATCATAACATTTAAATATTAAAACGGCAGAAGTAAACACATATGTTTAGCTCTGCATTAGCTATCCAACTTCATTTAACTTTGCCTTTGTTTAATATGTTGATACGAGGATGGGATTGTCTGTGAGGGAAGGTTTTTGAAACATCGGGTTTCATGTTTCATGTGTGCTGCGGCTGCTGCGGCCTCGTTATTAAACACTACGTAATTAATGTTCACTGCATTAACATCAAGTTCCATATGTTGCCCACCATGTCCACGTAATGTTACAGTAGGCTACCTGGCTACAGGCTTATTTGGTCACAAACATGTTTAGTTGTAGGCTTGTAGCCTATATTCCATCGCACCGTGCATCATTGATTATGTCGTGTCCAAAAGAACAGATCTGCAAGCTATCAACACGCCATGAAACTGCGTGTCGACAGCTTGTATGTCATGTGTTTTACGGCCTACCCGACGCACGTTACGCATTGGAACAAGCCATGGGTTTGAGAGGCTGATTGATGTAAACCGTAAACTTACAGTATTAGATAATTAATAGCATATTTAAAGTTGTCACTTGTCACGACGATATAGCTGTAGCTCTGTTTTGGAACATTGCACGAATACGATGAATGAAGGTAAGCTTTTCGAACGGAGACAAATTGGACATAGGCTAACTCAGAGACCACTTATAGTCTTAAAAGGAGACAAACTTTAAAATAGAAAGGAGAGGTCGCACAGCTCGTAGTCCCGATGCCAAAAATACTTTTTTTATTATACAATACATTAAAAAGTATTTTTGGCATTGGGACTACGAGCTCTCCTTTCTATTTTAAAGGGGGACCTTTAACCAACAACAATCCGACATTGCAGATAGGACCGCGTGTAGCCGTTCTCTAATCTCTACCTGTTGGTGACAGGTAGCCTATAGAGCGTCGCAGTCCCGCCTCCTAGCCCTGGACCAGGAAATGAAACCCAATGCATTATTCTCATAGACATTTCTTAAAGTATTTATTTAAAGACGGTTACGCCGCGGACAAAGCCAACTCGAGTCGTGACAACTCATGACAACACAAACAATATTTTGGACCAAACAAATAATTACAAAGAAGAAAAACAACAAAAAAAGTGTTTTTTTCTTCTTTCTAATTATTTGTTTGGTCCAAAATATTGTTTGTGTTGTCATGAGTTGTCACGACTCGAGTTGGCTTTGTCCGCGGCGTAACCGTCTTTAAATAAATACTTTAAGAAATGTCTATGAGAATAATGCATTGGGTTTCATTTCCTGGTCCAGGGTAGGAGGCGGGACTGCGACGCTCTATAGACAGCTAGACGGGTTGCTGTGGTTTTAATGCTCACGTCATTCACTATCAGGTCACGTGGTGTTGGGGTTCAGGTAGTAAAATCAGCTGTTCACCGGCGGGTTTCATGAATGGAAGGAGAGGGGGTGAACGGGGAGAAGTCCAACTTTGTTGACCGCATCGCTTTATGAACGCAAATACAACGCTATGCTACCTATAGGTCATTTGCACGTTGCACTATGCACTTTATGCTGCTAAATGAATTGTTTTCGAACAAAACGCTGAAACACATGGATCTTGGAGAAGTGATTTCATTACAAGCAGCGAGTCTGACAGGTAAACATTTCCCCCGCTTTAGCCTCTCGGCGACTAAATAAGTTTGTCCCGATGGTCGCCATACACTACCATTCCGCAAGAAATATCCTCATAAACGGCCTTGTTTCTGTAGCCTACATTTTGAGAAGTTTAGAATATTGTACGGAGGCATCCTCCAGTGTGCCTCCTCCCCAGTGATATGACAGGAGGAGCATCATTTCACATCCTACCCGGTTTGCATTTACCCCCCCATCACAGCGGTTTGACTCATATGTATATAAAGAATCAACTGACTGAGAGAAAACGCTAATGTTACTGCCGCCGAATTATTAACATTTTCGCTAGAAATAGACTTTATCAAATATGAGTGACTGACTGTTGTAACGATACAGAGACACCTCCCCGACAATATCATTTTGACAGTTTATTTATTTTTGAACCACAATGCTTATATGAGACGATTTAAAATTAAACTTCTGTGACCCTGGACCAAGGGATGAGGGAGTGACGTCAGGACTTTGGAACAGATTTCACTGTCTGTCCTGCGTCCGCTGTAGTGCTGACATAATGAAGTGACATTATTCCTATAAAACAAACGTGTGTTGCACTATTGTTTTCTCTCTTTTCTGTCCTCTCGCTTGTTTTCTTTTGCTCTCTTTTGGTTGTTTCCCTCTCACCTCTGTATGTGACTCAAGTCACATTTGAAAAAATCGGATTCCATGTGACCTGTCTGCATTTAGACTTATTTAAGCAAATCGGATTTCTATATTGAAGTGACACAAATCTGATTCAGGCTACATTCAGGCTAGATTTGTCTGCCAGTGTAAATCAGGCCTTATAAGACACAGGCAGACAGACAGACAGATACAGAATTATCCATGTGGGACACAGACATTATGGGACACAGACAGACAGTTAACATGGATGCTATGACAATGGGTATTGATACTACAGAGATCTCCATATACAGTATGGGCACAAAAAGGACACAGACAGATAGTTCAAACGGGTGCTATGACAAGTTGACAAAGGGTATTATTAGGTTCCCAAGGTGCATCGTTCCCAAGTAGGCCGGTATAGCTGACGGGCGCGTACAGGTCTAGTTATTAAAATACAACTTCTCCATGTTCCGCTTTCTCTCGTGTACCTTGTGTAGTACCTCCTCATGCCCGTAGGAGGAGTACACATACCCCCCCATTGGACCAACAACACAGTGCTGCTCAGGCACTGTGTACTTGGTTGATATGTGTGTATGAGGCCTCAGACAGACTTGAGATATTGAGCACTGAGCTAATCTCAGTGGTGGGAAAAAAAGTACTACGAAAGTAGCAATACTGCAATATAGAAAATGCTCTGTTACAAGTAAATGTCCAGCATTTAAAAAGTATTGGAAATTGGAAATATACTCAAGGAAAGTACAGTGCAAGTACCTCAACATTGCACTTGAAAACAGTACTTGAGTGCATATACTTAGTTACTTTTTCCACCACTGGCTAATCTCGTTGGCTCACGCCTGCCACACCCATTTATGAGCGAAACCACCGTGCACTGTCGTTGGCTTGTTTACAGGACGGCCCCGACTATCAACACGCCAGTGTCGATTTCGTCGACTAAAAACTATGACGGAAAAATGTCCGTCGACTATACCCTTTTTCACAGAGGAAAACTGAATAAAAACGAAATAGGAACTAAACTATGACGACTAAAACTGTGACTAATGTTAAGAGAGGGACCAGTAGAGGGACCAGTGGAACTAAAAGACAAGTCTGAGAATTGCAAATCTGCTGAGAATAGCAGATCTACAAGCTCGCAACACGTCGCAGGGCGACGCGTTGTGAGCTTGTAGATCGGCTATTTTCAGCGTGCAAACAAGCATAAAATCCGTCATTACGACACCATCAAGGCCTGCCAAAACACATTTTAGTCGACTAAATCAGCTGTAGAATTAGTCGACTAAAATATTCAGTCGACTCAAACTAGACTAACACTAAAACATTCCAGGTGACTAAAATGTGACTAAAACTAAATGAAAACTATTCAAGAGACTAAACCAAAAATCTAAATTTGCTGTCAAAATCAACACTGCAACATGCAAAAATGACCACAACAAGCCAAAATAAGACAAGTCCAATCAATCAAACATTTGCTGTCAAAACAAGTCCAAACAATCAAACATTTGCTGTCAAAATCAACACGGCACCAGTGTTATTTTCGTCGACTAAAACTAAGACGAAAAATGTTCGTCGACTACCTTTTTCCACTGACGAAAACTAAATGGAATGGAAACTAAGCTATGATGACTAAAACTAAGATTAAATATATACTGACAATTTCATCAACCAATAAAAACTAGACTAAAATGCAGGAAGAGACTAGTGGACAAGAGATCCAGTATAAGTAATTTTCTCTCACACACATGGTTGCATGTTGGAAATAGCCGATCTACAAGTTCACAAGTGAGCTTGTAGATCAGCTATTTTCAGCAAGTGTAAAAACAGTCATTACGACGGCATCAAGGCCCGCCAAAATACATTTTAGTCGACTAAATCAACTGTAGATTTAGTCGACTAAAATCCTAGAGACTATGGCTAAAACAACAGTGCACTGAACTGCCCCGGTCAGTTGTCCATGCAGTTATACTGTCCGAACTTACTGGGGTAGAGGGTCATGGGGTCCTCAGGCTTCGTGCCGTTGGCGGGGGCGGGGGTCCCGTGGCCCTCGCCATCGTGCCCCCCCTTTCCGTCGTCGTAAACCACAAACACGGCGAACAGGATGATGGTGATAATCTCCAGGGTCAACGCCACCACGGGGAACTTGAGCCTCATGTTGGTGGAGTACGCAGGCATGGTCTCTCACACACACACACACACACACTAATGTCAACTCTCTTTCTGTCTCTCTCTATCTCTCCCTCTGGCTCTCCCTCTCTCTGACACACACACACTCTCGCACTCTCTCTCTCTCTCTCTCTCTGTGTGTGTGTCTGTCTATCTTTTGAGGTGGTGTGATAGCTAAGGGGGCTGGTCGAGGCTGCGGGTGGTTTTTAAATTGGTGCATGATTCCTGGTGACCAATGACAGTGCCGGACAGATCAGGGAGGGGGTCTGGGAGGTTACCCCCCCCCCCCCCACACACACACACACACACACACACACACACACACACACACACACACACACACACACACTTGGGCTATAAGCTTGTTTTAAAGAGGGGGGCCAAAACAGGACGTCTAGGCAAAACATACAGTAATGACAGTATGTACAATAATGTCACAGAGTGGACAGGAGTGGACCCCTTCTTAACGAGCCGTTTCCCCCCCCGACTAATTTTTCACTGTCAAAGTCAGTGTTTTTGTTTTGCTTTTGTTAAGCCATTAAGACCTATAGCTGAGGCGTGTGTGAGCCGAGTCAAGGTGCAACATAATATTCAAGGTGCGTTTAGTCCGCGGTCGGTTCAAGGAAGAGCTAAAGTCCAAGTCAACTAGTCCACAGTAGGTTCAGGAAATGCAAGAAAAAAAGACGGTCTAAGGTCAGCCTTAACGGCATTGCCTGTTGCCATCAGCATGGCCAGGTCGCTGGGCAAGGCTCAGCGTCCTGTTGACAGACTCATGCCATGCCTCCATTGCCTCAGCAATCTGACGGCTGTCGGGTGGAAACGGTTCCTTAGCACAGGGGTTCTCAACGTTTTTGGCCCGGGGACCCCCGAAAATGCTTTGGCAACGTCTCGGGACCCCCGCCCCGCTCCCCTCCCGACCCCCAATATAAATTGACTGCTACAATAACCTTAATAATAGAGACAATACACCATCAATAAATACTGAAACCAGATATAATCATTAGGGAAGGTGTATGCATGTACTATGTGTACTATATGTACTCTTAATTTCTCTTAATTTCTATTTTCCAGCCATTCAGTTGCATTTTTTTTTTTAAATTATTTGGGGACCCCCCAAAATGATTTGGCGACCCCCGAGGGGTCGCGACCCACCGGTTGAGAACCCCTGCCCTTAGCATGGTGGTGCCGCTCTTGATACTGCGGCATGAAGGCCCCTCTTTGTCCTTCCGTGGTCGTTGCGAGGGGTTGAACAGTTTGTGACTCGGGTGGCGTTTGTCCTTGATGATGATGATGCCCTGGGCTTTAGCTTATACGCACCGCTTGTTGTACAACCCCTGGAGCTCGGGGGAGCTCACCTCCCATTGTGGGCTGTGGTATAGGCCCCTTATACGAGGCTGTGACACTGCCTGATAGGAGGCCTTCAACTGAGTTGTGGTAGTATACAGCAGGGGTTCTCAACCCGTGGGTCGCGACCCCTCGGGGGGTCGCCAAATTATTTTAGGGGGTCCCCAAATTATTTTCAAAAAATAAAAATAAAAATATATTTTTTTTTTATATTTTTTTTCACGATTTTTCAAAAATAGCAGACCTACAAGCTAAATTATAACAATGCTTAAAACACCAAAAGGGGTTCCCGCCCAAAATGGTTTAAGGTTATTGTAGCAGTCAATTTATATTGGGGGTCGGGAGGGGGCGGGGCGGGGGGTCCCGAGACATTGCCAAAGCATTTCCGGGGGTCCCCGGCCAAAAACGTTGAGAACCCCTGGTATACAGCATGAGGAGGCGGTGTCCTACTCCAAATTTCTTCAGTACACAGTCGCTCTTGGGCCTTTTTTCCTCACGTGTGTGCATGGCGTGTGAGGCCCATTTGAGATCCTCTTTGACACGTGCACTCCGAGGAACTCCAGCTCGCCGGCCCTTTCCACTGCAGCGCCATCGATGAGGAGGATCGATGGCCGGCCCGCGTGATCCTGAAGTCCACGATCAGCTCCTTATTGGTCTTGTCAACGTTGAGGGTTGAGGTTGTTCTCCCGACTCCCAGAGTGCCAGTGTGTTGATCTCGTCTCTGTAGTCGGGACTCGTCGCTGTCGATGATTCGGCATATCACTGTCGTCCGCGTGTACTCAATGATGGTGTTGGAGTCATGTGTGGCCGTGCAGTCGTACAGTACGTGTACACCAGGGGTGGGCAACTGGCGGCCCGGGGGGCCACATGCGGCCCCCACCTTCACTTAATGTGGCCCTCAGGTTAATGTCAGAATACTGATATAATATTGGTTTCAGCTGTTTACAATTCCACAACATGCAAACATGACCCGCTTGAATTACTTCAGTCTAAATTAGTAGCTCATTGCTTCAACACAAGTATAATTAAAGGCATTTGAAATGACATAAAAATGTTAATTTTCAGGATTCCAATTCAAAAATATAAAAAAATAATTCAAGATTTAAATTCGAAAATAGCAAAAATAGCCGATCTACAAGCTCAAAACGCGTCGCGGTAGATCGGCTATTTTTTGCTACGACAGTAATATATGGCCCTAGGGAGTGAGTGTGGAAATATAGTGGCCCTCTCCATCGTCAAAGTTGCCCACCCCTGGTGTACACGGAGTACAGGAGAGGGTCAGCACAGCACATATCTGCATGGAGTGCTCCAGTGTTGAGGGTCAGATGTGATGCTGCCCTTTCTCACCACCTGGTGTCGGCTTGACAGGAAGTCTTGTATCCATTCGCACATGCCTGGATGTATAGCTCTAGGTCTCGGAGCTTTGTGTCAAGTTTCGCTGCAGAGAGAGAGAGAGAGAGAGAGAGAGAGAGAGAGAGAGAGAGAGAGAGAGAGAGAGAGAGAGAGAGAGACAGAGAGGGGGGGGGGGCAGGGACAGAGAGAGAGAGAGAGAGAGAGAGAGAGAGGGGGGGGGGCAGGGACAGAGAGAGAGAGAGAGAGAGAGAGAGAGACAGAGAGAGAGAGAGAGAGAGAGACAGAAGGTGCGGTTCCATTAAGCCTTTGCGAAAAAAGGAAGCGTATGTTCATTAAGTCGAAAAAAAGAAAAGCGAATTGTCGGTGTTTCCATTAAACTGATAAAATGCGCATATGACATAAGTTCATTAAATATGCAGTAGTTGGCACTGTTTTGCCAGTAAAGTGAGGCTCATGTAAAGTATAGTCCTAATCCATGTTCACACCATTGATTTAGGGATTTGATGGGCTTTCTTTACAGTCAAAGAACGATTTGTTGTGTAATTCTTGTCTTAATATATTCGGGGGACATGTAGCCTATATGTCGCGGGACTCGATTGGAGAATACTGGTCGTTTATACTGTAAATGGATTGATTGCAGCTGCAAACAGTTGTGGATAACTTGTTTCATCGGCTATAGCCTATAGCCTACACGTTTAGGTTGCTTATCTTATGCAATGAATATAAGAATAGATGAAGCATATGCATGGATCGAAATCGAATAGCCTGCAGGGACCCAGGCAGCTTTATATAAAAGTTTAGTCTACTACGCTACTCGTAGTCCACGTGTGTGTGTGTGTGTGTGTGTGTGTGTGTGTGTGTGTGTGTGTGTGTGTGTGTCTTGCATCCATACAGTAGCGATCCAGATATCAAAATGATCGGAGCGCCCCGATCAACTCGGGAGGATTCAGACTTCATAAGGGATCCCATTCCCATGCACCGTTCACTCCACTGCCTCCCCATCGTTTTTTATTTTATTTTCCAACTGTTCAAAAGCGATATAATGCGAGTGTAATGCTTTCTAATGAAAAACCTTTTCCGCAAGTGTTTCCATACACTATTTGCGCATTTCCCTTTTTTCGAAAAAGCCTAAATCCGCAACCTCCAAGCGAAAAAGTGTTTTTGCGAAAAATGGAGACTTATTCGCATATTGATGTGTTTCCATCCAGGAGATTTTGCGCAAGAGCCTTAATGCGCATAAAAACGGCTTTATGGAAACGCACCTAGAGAGGGGGGGCAGGGACAGAGAGAGAGAGAGAGAGAAAAACTGTCTCCACTTGGGTGGAGGCAGAAATTATGTTATTGCTCTCGTCCATCCGTCCGACTGCATGTCCGTCGTCCTGTGGACAGCTAATATCGGATGCCAAATTCACATGCACACTCCGAGCAGGCCATAGTGTGTGAAACTCCTCCAACCCCAAAACTTCAACTTGGCCTCATGGTTGGCGCTAACACATGCTGATTCACGTTGTGGGC
Source organism: Electrona antarctica (assembly GCF_951216825.1). NCBI lineage: Eukaryota > Metazoa > Chordata > Actinopteri > Myctophiformes > Myctophidae > Electrona > Electrona antarctica. The sequence continues at coordinate 43,334,254 of NC_136798.1, read as the reverse complement.
CTATATATACGCCAATTGTGTCATCATGCCAATGCCAGTTAGACTGGCAGCCCAGGGGACAGCCCAGTTTGTTTCTAGAGCCTGGAGTATAGAAGACAGTCCCAGCTCTTCAAGTAGGTACATGTGTCTCCTGTTACAGGCCCAATGGTGTATTTTATTTTATGGTATTGTATTGTATATTATGTATAATCGGCCTTGTAAGGATTAGTCAGTTTGGTATTCACTTGATCATTGTTTGCAAACCGTCATGTCGGTTTATTGTCATTGTTTATGTAAAGTGTCAAAAGTGTCCTGTAAGTCCATATGGGCTGGGCTTCTTCGGAAGCATGACACACACACACAATCAATCAATCAATCAATCAATCAATCAATCAATCAATCAATCAATCAATCAATCGATCAATCAATCAATCAATCATATACTGGTGGGCCATAAATAAAACATTCTATTAAAGAAATTCTGCCCTTGTGCGCAACGATTGGCCCCGCTATGAGGCCGGACTTTGGACCTGCCTGCTCTAGAGAGTATAGATAGACCAGACTGAGGTCATTCAGCTTTGTGAATGGAGGATATATTAGTGACATGTGTTTGTTTTGGAGTTCAGCTCAGTGTGGACCTGTTCCCAGACCTGCCTACAATCACTTCCAAATGTTGAGAGATATCAGTAGTACTGTGTAATCACCCCCCCCCCCCCCTCTCTCTCTCTCAATTCAATTCAAAGGGCTTTATTGGCATGAGAAAACATACGTTTACATTGTCAAAGCAGAAAGCACAATACAACAATACAGCAATACAATCAAAACAAAAAATATATATATATATATGTGCCACAGTTGGTAGTGCTGTCGCCTCACAGCTAGAAGGTCCTGTGTGGAGTTTGCATGTTCTCCCCGTGTCTCCTAGGGTAGGTACCCTCACAAAAACATGCAGTAATCCTGGTCTCTAAACTGCCTCCCCCTGGCCAGCCGGGGCGCCTGATGGAGGGGAAAGGAACTGGTTGGAATAACGCGCTACGTCCAACCAGGGAAACTCCCCCCCGTCAGGTGTAAAGGAGCAACTTGGACACTCAGGCATGAAGGAAGCATGAGTTGCTCTCCCCATGTCCCCCATATATGGGGGACTAGGTTGGCGGAGGGTGTGTAGAGCCCAGGATCACATTAGATAATTGACACAGGGGTGAAAATGGGTTACAAAATCGTGGGATAAAAAAAAAAAAAAAAAGAAAAAATATGTACATTTGAAAGTCAGAATCTTCAATAGATCAATTTCTATGTACCAAGATCACTGGATGCAGGTATAGTGCAGGAATATACACAATGATTAGTCTTTAGGGTGGTTGTGTTCTGTTTGATATCCTTCTCCTATCACAGCAACTCACGAATCTTGCTGCTGTGTTTGCACATTGTTGTACTTCGCCCAGCAGATTTTTGTCATTGGTCGTGTTTTCAAAATCTCCGTGTGTGGTTGTAATCTGTGGGAAGTATGTGTCTCTGATGTATTGGTACAATGGACAGATGGTTAGGAAGTGTAGCTCGGTTTCCACTTCATTTTGTGTGCAGTGGGTGCATAGTCTGTCTTCTCTCGGGATACAGGTCTGCCTATGACGGCCTTTCTCGATCGCAAGACTGTGCTCACTGAGTCTGTACCTAGTTAGGATTTCTCTCTCTCTCTCTCTCTCTCTCTCTCTCTCTCCGCACGTGTGTGTGTGTGTGTGTGTGTGTGTGTGTGTGTGTGTGTGTGTGTGTGTGTGTGTGTGTGTGTGTGTGTGTGTGTGTGTGTGTGTGCGTGCGTGTCACAATGTGTGTGTGTGTGTGTCAGGGGACCCAAGTGCAAGGGTAGAAAGACAAGAACATGACATGATGGAAGACACATGACAACAGACAATCCAACTAACATTCAGACGCCCGCCCGCCCGCCCGCCCGCCCGCCCGCCTGCCTGCCTGCCAGTTACAGACCTGTAAGGGTCCATTTCCATGTTTACACTCAGAGTTAAAAGACCTGTAAGGGTCCATTTGGTTCCATGTGTACACTCTCAGAGATACAGACCTGTAAAGGTCCATTTCGACCACTTGCAGTCTCCAAACCCGACATTGAGAACCATCGTCTTCAGCTCTATATTTGAAGTCGATGGAATTATCCTATATCCATGAAAGCTACAAAGCAAGGAAAACAGCTGAGTATGTTTATCTATCATTATTTTATTTCCTTTATCAAGCTCAATCACTCGTTGCAATCTGGCCTCTCTGTGAACCTCACATTCCAGGAAAACCATTAAGCAAAATGATGATGCCCACTAACAGCCCCGCCGCAAACTATAGATTTAGTGGAATATAAACAGAGCCACCGGGCCTAAATGTGCTCCATGCTTTGTCTCAATTTACAATTAAACAATTTAGCAGACGCTCTTAATCCAGAGGGATTTATAGGCTACAGTAAGCAAATACAACACAAGGTAATACAGCAAATGCATGTAGTCATAACCCCCCCCCCCCCCCCCCCTACTTCTACTCCACTACATCTCAGAGCCAACATTTGTACTTTTACTCCACTACAATTATTTGAAAACTTTAGTTACTAGTTACTTTGGAGATTTTAATTTTCAAAAGACTGTCTAAAGTCTAAACTAAACTAAAACTAAAATCTAAATTTGTCAAAAATAAACAGTGTTAGGAGTGTCTCTGGTGTGTGCGCTGCGTATCCTTTGAAACCAGGCCTACTGTGGCAGCCTACAGTCGATATGTGGAGCCTATTATAAATAAAGTAAATAATAAAGTTGATTATTATTATTATTATTATATATATATATATATGTGCCACAGGCAGGGACGGATTAACCCCCACGAGGGCCCCTGGGCCGCTAAGTTTTGCAGGGCCCCCATAGCGACATTTTTGTGTTTTTCCGTGTTTTTATCATCTTTTTTACCTAAATTTAACAAAATCAATGGCCAATGAAGGGCACCAGGAGCCCTTTTCAGGGCCTCAAACCCAGTACCGCACAGTCCAATTTCCCTGAAGGGCCCCTGAGAACCAAGGGCCCCACTGGCCCAATGGCTAATTTGTCCCTGGCCACAGGCCTGAGCTTCAGTGCAACTTGGGCAGTGGTGGAAAAAGTACTCGAATGTTTTCCTTTATTATAAGTAAAAAATATCAATACTTGCAATATAGAAATACTCCGTTACAAGTAAAAGTCCGGAATTCAACATGTAGGCCTACTTGAGTAAAATTGCAAAAGCATTGGCATCGAAATGTACTTCAAGTACCAAAAGTAGAAAGTATACTCATTATGCAGAATGTCCCGTTTAAATGTATACAAATCTTTTGAAAATAGCAGATCTACAAGCTCTGCTTTCAGCTATTTTCAAATGGCCGAAATGTATACCGGGCTGAAGTGGGAAATGTTTTGCAATAATAACCAAAGGAACTAGAAACTAAAGTTTTCAAATGAGTGCACTAGTGGAGTAAAAGTACAATATTTGCATCTGAGTACTGGAAATTGGAAATACTCTTGTAAAGTACAAATACCTGAAAATGGTATACTGAAGTACAGTACTGAAGTAAATGTACTTAGGTACCTTATACCAGGGGTTCTCAACCTTTTTGGCCGGGGACCCCCGAAAATGCTTTGGCAACGTCTCGGGACCCCCGCCCCGCCCCCTCCCGACCCCCAATATAAATTGACTGCTACAATAACCTTAACCCATTTTGGGCGGGAACCCCTTTTGGTGTTTTAAGCATTGTTATAATTTAGCTATTGAAAAATAGCAGATCTACAAGCTCATAGCGCGCCACCGAGTGGCGCGCTACGAGCTTGTAGGTCTGATATTTTTGAAAAATCGTGAAAATAAAATTTAAAAAAAAAATGTTTTTTTTTTCTTTTCTTTTTTTGAAAATAATTTGGGGACCCCCTAAAATAATTTGGCGACCCCCCGAGGGGTCGCGACCCACGGGTTGAGAACCCCTGCCTTACACCGGTGAACTTGGGTTATAGGAGACATGAGCGGAGCGATGGATCAAAGGGCGAGGAAAGGCAGGGAGGGAGTTGATCGATGGCTACTAGTAGTGAGCCTCTCTCCGCGCCGGGGCCAGAGCATTCCTCCAGGGGACCCCCGCTTCACCCCTCCATGACTGCATGGCCCGGAGGGGTCAAGGAGGGATTTGGGGGGCGGTGGGCTTCATGGCCCTCCTTGATAATGATAGCAGCGTCCCAAACCATCTGAACCGGTGCCCTTAGTATATTGACGGTGCAGAGATGTTTACAGAGTACATCAAAGGCCATGGATTAGACTCTAATCCATTAATCCCAATCCCAATAACAGGGCATCAAAAAACAATTCTCTAATCATTAGAGAATTGTTTTTGGATGCCCTGTTATTTTTTCACGTTTTATTGTTTCTGATTTGATTCAATTAAATTGTGTCAAATCACAACAGTCTCAAGACAAAACCGACAGAGATCCCACCCAGATTAAGCAAATAAATTGCTTGATGTCTTGATGTTTTGTTGTTTTTGATGTCCTTTTATGATTGCTTTTTATCTGTAAAGCACTTTGTTATATGTTTGGAAAGGTGCTATATAGATAAAATTCATTCATTCATTCATTCATTCATTAGGCTATATACTGTATGGGCAGCCTGTAAAGAAAACAAATCTATTTTCTTAAACTCTTAAAGAACCACTTCACCCATTTTCAAAATCATTGTCATATAATTGGTCCTCACTAATGCTTATTAGAAGATGGTGTCATTTTTGTTGCCAAATAGCAAAGATGCAACCCCATAAAAAAGAGCAATCTGCAAACTCATACTGCGTCACGATGCGACGCTTTGGGAGCTTGTAGATCGGCTATTTAAACTATATATTTTTTTTTATTGTGATATTATCAAACATTTCAGACAGTGTTGATTTCGTCGACTAAAACTATGACGAAAAATGTTCGTCGACTACCTTGTTTTACTGACGAAAACTAAATGGAAACTAAATTAAAACTAAGCTATGGTGACTAAAACTAAGACTAAATATATTGACAATTTCGTCAACCACATCTCTTGTCCAACCGTGGACAAGAGATCCAGTATAAGGTCACATTCTCACCTAATACTTCGGTAGACTCGATGCGAATGGGCGGAGAAGTTGGGATTCTTGCATATTTAATTTGCTGCGGTTTGCCTTCACACTGGCTGTGTCAAGCGCAGCAAGGAAACGCAGCAGGGAATTGTATCAATGTGTTCAATTAATAAACTATAGCCTACAAAGTGAAATCTATGGTGTTCAAATTATACTCATAACGTGCATGTTTCGTGCCGTCGGGGACTGGACCTCTCTCTCTCTCTCTCTCTCTCTCTCTCTCTCTCTCTCTCTCTCTCTCTCTCTCTCTCTCTCTCTCTCTATCTCTCTCTCTCTCTCTCTCTCTCCCCTCCGCACGCACTGTTCCTTTGGGCATAGCGCGCTCAGCGCACTGAGCACAGAAAGAAAAAGTCCCTGGCCTAAGTCCCCACACAGTGACAGCACTCCATGTTTACGGCACGCACAGACAGACAGACAGAATATTCTGTATAGGCTACACTGCAGTGTTTTTTTGTGTTTCCTTAAGCAATGGATTAATGTACTCGTCCTCATTTCGACCATGGGCTTCGGTCTTCTCAATCAAGTGCGATTGGAAGCGAAGCGAAACCCCCATTTTTGGTCGGAGTATAATGCGGTTCTTTGATGCGCATTAGGATTTGAATGATGCTTCACACCTGCCAAACGAAACGCACTTTCCGACAATGTGCAGCAGGATTCGTTTTAATCGCAGTAAAGCGTTCTGGTGTGAAGGTCACCTACGTCATTTTACACTTTTGCGTCGCGCTGTGACACGTTGTGAGCTTGTAGATCGGCTATTTTCAGCAAGTGTAACATCAGTCATTACGAGGTCATCAAGGCCCGCCAAAATACATTTTAGTCGAGTGAATTAACTGTAGATTTAGACTAGTGATGTGAGATTAATCGGCAAACACATCGGTATCGGCCGATTCTAGTTTTTAGATTAATCAGCATCCGTTCGATTAATCAATCAGACCGATTAATTAATTAATAATCCGATTAATCGGTCTGTCTTTACAGATAAACAAGCTCAAAGTAACGGCTTGAACAGATCTACAAGCTCAGAATATTAAATATAAAGGTAACCTGTTACAAGTATTTTTCAGAATGGACAAAATTATTATATTTTTTCAATGCAGAATGAGATCATATCAGCATCGGTAATATCGGTTATCGGCCATAACAGCAATTAATTATATCGGATATCGATATCGGTCAAAATGTCTCATCGGCACATCCCTAATTTAGACGACTAAAACCTTATGATATTTAGTCGACTAAAACTATACACTAAAACATTCCAGGTGACTCAAATGTGACTAAAACTTAGTTTTATTCCAAAGACTATGACTAAAACTAAAATAGAAATTTGCTGCCAAAAACAACACTGGACTCTATATATTTCTCAAAGCAGAGTCATGGGTTTAACCCCTGCAAGGTTACTCTGGGTCATACTGTAAATTTGAATTATTGCACAGCTGCTCCGTGACTATACCATTAGCCGCCGCACCGTTCTCCGTGCATGCGCGCATGCGTGCGTGTGTGCGTGTGCGTGCGTGCGTGCGTGTGTGCGTGCGTGCGTGATACAGAACACACATGTGGAGTCTGTTTGTTCAGCTCTTGCTCTCTCTCTCTCGCGTGAGTCCGACACAGCACATGTATTCTCGTGTGTGACCTTAAGCCTGAAGAATTAACTCTTATCCCCTGACGGACGAGCACCTCTTTCTCCCTTTTACACCGCAGGTTATACAACCTCTGCTCTCGTGAGGAGCCTCCAAATACCCCCCCCTTGCTTCCCCCCTGACTGGAATTTGAGGGGTTCCCACCTCCCCAGACATTCCAGTGTCCTTAGAGGGGATTCGTATACATGGCTAGTATAGGAGCTGTTATTGCCTGAGGAGGAAGAGAAAGTGCAGAAGAAAGGCCAAACATCACAGCCTTTAGTCTATATGGAGTCTATAAACTCAAACTAAAACCTTTCAGATGATTAAAATATGACAAATAAAACTAAATTACATTTCCTTCAAAAGACTATTCGTTCCTTAATTCATTCATTCATTCTTTTCCTATCGGCTTTTCCCTTCAGGGGTCGCCACAGCGAATCATCATGCCTCCATCATCTCACCCTGTCCTCATACCTCCTCTTCTCTCACGCCAACTAACTTCATGTCCTCTTTTTTCACTACATCCATAAACCTTCTCTTCTAAATCAAATATTTTGCTGTATACAAATCAGCACTGCCTCTCACGCGCACATGCGACCCCCCCCCCCCCCCCCTCCCCTCCACCCCCCCCCCCCAAAAAAGGGAAAAAAACTGTACCCCACCCCTCGTTTCCTTTTTGCTCAAGCCTTACACCCTGATAAGAGAGGCAGGAGGAAGGCCTTACGCAGGAGGCTAATCAGCGTGCTAGATGTTGGTAATCAAGGAACAATCACAAGCGTCTGGTGGTGTTTATGTTGCCGCGGCTCCCCTTCATGCTATTTAAAGTTGCATCGCGTCCACTTCCCATACAACACACAACCGCGTAAACGTAGCTGCCGTCGGACAGAAACAAGGCTGCAGTCACCCCGAACCTTGATTCTACCTCTGAGGACTGATTCTGACAATGATTTCCAATGGGAACGGGGTTTGTTTGTTTGTTGCCATTTTCTGATATTTGTAAAAAAAAAATCAATCAAGATAAATGGTCCATTCATTCCGTTCGGAACCCGCTGTGACCGCATGCCCTCGCTGACGTCGACCTCAGGCAGGGTTCAAACCCACAACCTTCCACATGAAAGGCATACGCTCTAACCACTACACTAAGCAAGGGAGATTCCCTGTACATGAACTCACCAGCCTAAATGATCTGACCATCTCTGTCAGAAACCTCCAAATTTCATTAAAAACAAATTAATACACATTTAAAGTATCCAATCATTCTTTTGACCCCCTTTTTCTCCCCAATTGAGTCATCATGTCATTATCCCCACACACATTTCTGTGTTGTCACTGCTGTTGTCACACATAGACATCAAATTGGGCTTCAGCCCTTTTACCCATGTCTGTAAAACAACTGCCCTATTTCCAGACCACGAATGCATGCATTTACTGATGGTGAAAGAAATGCAAAATGCCACTCTTTCCCGTGCTGGAAGGCGGCGTTCAGGAGAATTGCCTTTCTCCTTAGTCTCCTGAACTTGAACGCAGCATTTTGCGTTGAACAACTTTGTTTTTCGAAATTCAAGTGGTATACACGGCATCTCCACTATAGCTAAAGAGTGCTGGGTTGCGCCGCGAAAATAGCTGATCTACAAGCTCTCAACACGTCGCAGCGCGACGCGTTGTGAGCTTGTAGATCTGCTATTTTCGCTATTTTTCTCCAAAAGTGCCCTCTTACGGGATTTCAGTCTCTCGCTGCCCTTCTAACACTCTCTGCACCTCCCTGGCACAAAGTAGAGCCGCCCTTCGCCCTATTTCTCCCGCCCGTTGACAGGTGCCGCCCCCCCAGCCCGTAGGGTTACATGCAGTGACAGTTGTGGAAAAGGTGAAAAGGTGAAAAGAAGCATGCGGCTTTGGCACTCCTCATGCATGTTAGAAGGGAGCATGATGAGGTTCAGTCCGTTGCTCTCCCCAGGTTGGCAGAGGGAGTGCATATAGCGCCCAGGATTACATTAGATAATTGACACTGGGTGAAAAAAATCAATCAATCAATACATCAATCAATCAATCAATCAATCAATCAATCGTTTGGAATTTCTCAGATTTGTTTGTTTGTTTGTAAACAAACAAACAATAATCAATATTGATTATTAAAATCGGGGGGGGAAAAACTTTTTTTTTTTTTTTTTTTTTTTGAAATTTGTAAACAAACAAGCAAAAAGTATATATATGTAGGGAAAGGTCAAATGGGAAGTCGTACTGTAAGTTAACCCGTAACAATTGGGCCGTGACACACACGTGGGTCCCGACCCAGTGTTTGGGAACCAGCAGTGCAGTCCAGGCTGTATATACTTATATGGCCTTATATGGGCCTGCTGTTTGACCCGCTGGCTGTTTGACAGGCGCGTTGCAGGATTTACTGTGGTATAGCGTGACTCTGGGGATGCACACACAGCAGAGTGAGCAGACACACATCACGCATGCACGCACGCACACACGCACACACACATGTGGCAGCGGTGGCCGAACGGATAGCGGCGCGGTCTTGATACCGGAAGGTTCCTAGTTCGAATCAGCCGTCCGACACGTTAAAATTACCACCGCTGAAGTGCCCTTGAACAAGGCATTGAACCACTACGATGAAATGTGTTCTATGAGCAGGGCCTGGCTGGAAACAAGTTCTTGAGCTTAGCCCAGATACCCTGGGTAAATATAGATTTCATTTCATTTCATTTCACACACACACACACAGAGCTGAAACAGAAAGTGGTGTAAAGTAAACCGAGTACATTTACTCAAGTACTCTACTACGTTCAAGGTTGTACTTTGTTGTTACAGGTACATTTTTAGCAAACCCTCAAATGTCAATTTGGGGGTCCTTGACACGAAAATGTTTGGGAACCACTGCTCCAGGACGCACCGACCGGCCATGGCTAAATACTAGGGGTGTGCTGAAATATCGATATGGCGATATATATCGATACGTCCTCCCGCGATGAATAATTGATATTGATTATTAAAATATCGATATCGTTTTTTTTTTTTTTGAGAAATGTTGTTCATAATGAAGTGATGAACAACATGTTTAGAAAAGGAGGAAATGACAGCTAAAATAAAGCAAATCCCACTCAGATTCCACAGCAACCAGAAGTACTGAATTACTGGATGGTGATTTGTCCAAAGTCTCCAAACAGCTTTGTGGGAATACAAAATGCTGCATTTTTCATTCAGTTCCAAGTATTTTGTAGTTGCAGATATCGTGATATATCGTTGATGAAATTGCATACAATATATCGATATATCGCAAATATCGCAATATATCGAATATCGTGATATTATCGTTATCGAGGGCCTAATATCGCGATATATATCGTATCGTGAGGAACCCATATCGTCCCACCCCTACTAAATGCAATGTGGGGTACTTGACATGAACATAATAGAGCTATACTGCTCGCTAGTAGCCTCGGAAACCCAGTTTTTATTTCCAGGGAGAAAAAAAAAGTCTGGGTCCGAGTCCACTTCAATTCGGCATAGAGTAGCGCAAACGTCGATCACTCTCTGCTGATTTCTGATCGTCTGCACCTTTGTTAAATTGATGCACACACGCACACCCGTACTCACTCCTCTCTCTCTCTGTCGCTCTAATTAATTAGTCTCATGTCCAGCAGCTGCGCACAGTTTCTGCCGGCGGATCCTGCCGGGAGCTGCCTGAAATGCCATAGAAAGCATAGGTGAGTTCCAGGCTAGCTCGCTAGAGGCCGACTAGAGAATGTCTCTCTATTTTTTTATGTATTTATTTTTTTATATATTTTTTACATTTCAACTTTTTTGTGTTCATTTTTATTTATGTCTTGTTTTATTCTGTAAATAAATGCCCTACTTCACCACGCAAGAGTGTCACACTAAAGTAGTGAAAATAAATGATCTACAAGCTCACAACGTAATGTCTTTTTCCACTGTTACTATAGGTCTATATATACTTTTTTTACATTGTAATTTTTATCCCACGATTATTTTGCAACCCATTTTTTCACCCAGTGTCAATTATCTAATGTAATCCTGGGCACTACACTTCCACTGCCAACATGGGGAGGACAGCGGACTGACCTCATGCTTCCTTCTATGCATGAGGAGTCCAAGCCGCTTCTTTTCACCTGACAGGGGAGAGTTTCCCCGGCCGGACGTAGCGTGTGGAAGGTCACTGCAAAGACCAATAAAAGCCAGGTCTCTGCTGTAGTTTCTTTGCGCTTCCGTTGTTAGGCGGAATCATTTTTATTTGAATATTGTGTGAGCCATAAGAAAAATTCCTTCTGCACACCAACAATGGACAGTTGCGTCGGATAACTGGAACTGAGAAGTAGAGAAAAAAGAATCCTGCACAGCTGTCTTCACTTGAGTTTAGATTTATTGAGCAACGTTTCGGTCGTCAGACCTTCATCAGGCATAAAGAAGAAACTGACTAACAGTCAGTATTAGTCAAGGGGCCAGTGAGGCGCTCCAACGTTGAAGCTCTGGGCCCTAGTGGTAAGAGGAAGGACTGCAGGCGGACCCGTGCACAGACACGTAGGACCATCACTCCCTACGTCACCCATACGTCACCCCGGACCTCAAATTTGAGGTCCGGAGGAGGTACTTCCGGCAGTCTTCCGGGTGCTTCAAAACGCCACTGAGCAACTTCATCGAAATGAATAGCTTGGGGGCGGGGCTAGTGCTCCAGTTCGGTCTCTATCCTTTATATACTCTATGGTATTAGTACAACTCTGGGATCAGCGGGGGGCCAATCAAATGCCCCGCGCCAATCCGTTACCATGGAGAGGGACTGCCCACAGGTGAGTACAGGTGGTATATGTTTTCCATGATAAAAGGAACATTATACATACACCAAATAGAATAAGATAGCTACAATAGAATAAATCAATCAGTATAGAGTAAGGCAATATATACAATACAAATTGAATACCTTTAAAGTGTACCGACTGAGGCAACAAATGAATATTGGACAATTATATTTAAATAAAGCATGTCCCTGGAGGGCATAATGTCCAATACATGTATTGGGGGTCAGACCTAATACATTAAAGGTATAAGGGTCTGTACTCCAAAATACACAAAAATGACATCACACAGCGGGACATAAAACAGCATAGAACCAAAATATCAAAAATAAAGTATAAAAAAAACCCCAGAGGTGAAAAACCTCAAAATCACAACATCACATTCAACATCAGAATTCATCATTTAAACCTTTTGGGGCTAGGGTGTCGCAAGTGAAGATCCAATATGCCTCACGTCTCTTAAGGAGAAGGTCATGGTTTCCACCTCTGGGTGGCAGAGGGAATATTGTGTGAGCAAAAAAAAAAAGAGCTCTCCACCTCCGGGGACAGAGCGATTGTTATGTTCTAGTTTGCAATGTTATCTTTACGATAGCAACCATGGAAGAATGAAGGTAGGCTAACCGGTAATGCTAATAAAGAAAGCTTGCAGTTTGTGAAAATGGACTGTTCAGGGTGCGTCTCAGGAGGGGTATAGAACCCAAATGCACAACGTTCAGAGACAGAGCATGTCAAATGCAGGAGGATTTATTCTCCCAAAATCAAGAACACAGCACGCACGCACGCACGCACACACACACACACACACACACACACACACACAGACACAAACACGCGCGCGCGCGAACAGGGTGCAAAACGTACTCTCTCCCCCCATGCCTTCGGCCAGTGTCATTTCACCCGTAAAACCAATATATCCTATCATAACACGGAAGCTTCTCGTCACACAAGGGAACGGCAGCGCTATACAATCACAGTCAAGGTGGTGACAGATTCTGTCATCTCCGTGAAGTCCAGGAGTGGGTGGAGTTACGGCCACAGCATATACATGTACTTCCCCATATTGTCCTGGGTAGACCCTATGGTTCCGTACACGCTATGTTTTGGGGGCCCGTTTACACAGGGGGCCCCTTCGTATGTCATTAAGGCGGAGGAGGCGGTCGCGGATTTTCATTATTGTTACATTAGTGTTTATTATGAGTGAGAATGATTGCTAGGAAGTCAACCCCAAACATGAAGCACTTAAGCATTGAGTTGAAAGAGTCACACACCTTCGTCAGTGTGACACTGCTGGCGAAGGCTGGATAGCCGAAGCGTTTGTCTCGTTATGATGTAAAGATAAAATAAAAAGAGATTAACCTCACTCTTGCCACTGTCTGCGACCCAATACCTTTTTTATTATTATAATTTTTTTATCCCATGATTTTGTACCCCATTTTTCACCCAGTGTCAACTATCTAATGTAATCCTGGGCGCTACACTCCCTCCGCCAACCTGGGGAGAGCAACGGACTTGAACTCATGCTTCCTTCAATGCATGAATGTCAAAGCCGCTTCTTTTCACCTGACAGGCGGGGAGTTTCCCTGGTTGGACCTATAGCACATGGAAGGAACACGTTATTCCGACCAGTTCCTTTCCTCTCCATCAGGCCCGGGCTGACCAGGGGAAGGAACACCTTATTCCGACCAGTTCCTTTCCTCTCCATCAGGCCCGGGCTGACCAGGGGAAGGACAGTTTAGAGACCAGGATTACTGCATGTTTTTTTGTGAGGGTACCTACCCTAGGGGACACGGGGAGAACATGCAACCAAATACATTCTATAAACCATGAGCATTAGCGAGGACCAGTTATATGAAGATAGGTTGAAAATGGGTGAAGTCGTTCTTTAAATATTTTATTTTGTTTTGAAATTTCACTAGAGGATACTCCCTTGAGTTGCCGCAACTCGTTTTCAAGGGGGTCCTCAGGGCACAACATACAACGTACAACAAAACAATACAGCAACAAACAATAATTACATACACAAAGGCTCTTCCCCATCACAAACCCACTACATCAGTATACTCGTAAACCCAGAGTTTCATTGAAATAAATAAAATATACAACAATAATGCTAGAAATGAGTCATTCAATGCAAATAAACAAGTATGATGCCAATAGGATAGTCTCAGACAACGCAAAAGAGCAATCAAAAACAAGAACAGCTAGATATAAGATGAACTAATAATGCCTTTTTGAAAGCAATTAAAGGAAGTGATTGATCTGAGAGACAAGGGCAGGGCATTCCAGTCTGCTAACAAACGTAGCAATACTGCAATAAAATCATACTCATACTCGTACAAGTAAAATACCAGTATTCCATTTTTTTTATTCAGTAAAAGTACAAAGCAAAATATATAAAAAAGTGAAAGTACTCACATGTTTCAGTATGTGTCAAACGTGTGTACATCGGATATTTTTTTATATAGACAAAGTATAGGGCTGAATTGGGCACATTTTGTAACAATGATAGAAATCTACAAAGTAACTATAATGACTAATATTGTCATATAATTGTAGTGGAGTAAAATGTACAATATAGTCCAGAGGCTTAGTGCACTTTTTTAGGAGAATAGTGCACTTGCGGATAAAAGCGCCAAATTTTGTATGAGGCTTCTTTATGTCATGCTAAAGGATTTTAGCCTAGGAGCCCTTGTCAAATATCTATTTTAAATATCAAATGGCAAGACTATCAATATCAATGAAATATGTGAAATATGTGAAAATCCGCCTAGTATTTTTCAGACTATATACATCATAAAATGATCAGATTACTTCCAAATGTGATAAAGTTGACTTATTTTGACATTATTAAAGTCACAGAACATGAAATATCATCAATAACACCTTTATTGCAATGAAGAATACAAATGAATATGCATCATAGTGCGAAACATGTTATAGAGCTGTGCGCATTCTGCCTAGCTGTCACAATTGCATTTGCAAAGTGGGGAACAGTCCAAATTTGCATTGCTGCATTGGCAGGTATACATCACCTTTACAGGTGCATCTGATCAGCTCTCCGCAAGCTCTGGAAACCTTTGGAATGGTCAGTAAACTAGCACCCATGACCCTTCTTCCTTGGCCCATAGTTTTGTGGAGAAGGAATCATTTGATGGCTTTGTGTGCTGGTGGCCCAGATGCCTGCTTGGTAGACTGCCCCTTTTTTCGTTGATGGAGCTCAAAGGACTGGATTTGTCGTACAAAATTACTGTCAGTCTTTCAAGCTCCCGGAAGTGCTGGCAGTCAACATCTAGTTGCTGGAAGGGATGCTTTGCCAGATTGACGAATGTTTCTGTCGCAGGCAGCATCATAGGCTTGCCAGGTTCGCCAAGCTGACTTCTTACCCTTTCCATTAATAGCCGGGGAGCGGGAATAGAGATGAACCTGTGATGTCATGACATACTTTTTATTTGTGTTTTTTCTATTAACTTGGTCATTAAGGAACACAGAATGAGAGGTCTGCTCTGACCAAATGAATAGAAAAAAAACACAAATAAAAAGTATGTTATGACATCACAGGTCCTCTAAAATTTTGGGTGACTGGCTCCCCGGCTATTAAGGCATATGTTGTGTCACTACCGGAATATGCGTGAAACATAGGCAGGGCTCGAGATTTGGGTTCCCCTAGGCTATTGCAGTCTACCAAGCGGGCATCTGGGCCACCAGCACACGAAGCCACCAAGTGATTCCTTCTCCACAGAACTATGGGTGGGTTAAGGAAGAAGGGTCATGGGTGCCAGTTTGGCTGACCATTCCAGAGGTTTCCAGAGCTTGCAGAGAGCTGATCAGATGCACCTGTAAAGGTGACTGTAGTGTAGTACCTGAAAATGCAGTAATACAAATTTGGACTGTTCCCCACTTTGCAAATGCAATTGTGACAGCTAGGCAGAAAGCACAGCTATATAACATGTTTCACACTATGATGCATATCCTTGTACTATAATGGAAAGGGGGAGCAAACCAATATATTTATCCGTCCGGCTTCTCCTACGAAACTTGGCAATTCTGCTCAGCAAGCCATCCTGGGAAGCAGTATAGGGGAAGGCCTCTCGGAGGACATGAACACCCTTTCTTCATACCTGACTGGACTGCCGCCTCAAGCTCAGTGTTGAGAAGACTGTAGCAACAATGTTCCACCTCTACAAAAGGGAAGCAACTCGCCAAATCAACATCATGGTCGACGGTGCCCGGCTACAGTCCCAGTCCTCACCGACATACATGGAGTGAAGCTCGACAGAACACTGTCCTTTAAACAACACCTGGACAGTGTTAAGGGAAAGCCTGTGCCGCACTGATACAGCATCTAGCTGGCACCACGTGGGGAGTCACCACAAAGACACTGCGCATCTCCACCGAGGCCCTAGTTTTCCCTGCCGCTGAATACTGTGCCTCAGCCTGGAATCGCCCCAGCAGAGGTCAGGCGAGAAGCAGCCACACTGGCCCTCACTCGGAAGGCACAGTTGAGCAAATCTCACCTCCTCCACAAGGTCGTCACGGAGACACCACAGCGTACGCATCTCAAGTCCCGGCGGCCCTTTGCCACACAGGCCCAGGAACTGCTCGGCACAACACCAGCCGACACCTCCAAGGCTTCCTGGGTGAAGGCAAGATGGAGGGACCAGTGGAAGGCAGCAGATCCTTCCAGGCTTCACTACTACATCGAGGATCTCACAGATGTTCCTGGCCAGCGCCTCCCCCGCAGGTAGTGGACAACCCTCAACCGCCTGAGGACGGGTGTGGGACGCTTTGGTGCATCCATGCAGAAGTGGGGTCTCCCAGACAGTGCCCACTGAGAATGTGGGGATCCATTACAGACTGTGGAACACGTGCTGACCAGCTGCCCCACATGCCGGCCACCAAATAGTGATCAAGGCTTAATTGACCTAGACAATGACACACTGGACTGGCTTGCTGCAATGGAGCTGAAGGTCTAAGGACATATACGACAGAAGAAGCACAAACAAATTCTACATGCCACAGGAATCCATCTGCACTACATTGCCTCCGCTCACCTGTCATATGTATTGTACAAATTTGTGTGCCATACTGTTATTGTGCAACATTTTGCTGTGACGCAAATTATATCACAATTTCCACATTCACCGACCCCTCCCCTTTTCACTTCACACACACGCACACGCACACGCACACACAGCAGCACGGTATGGTACAGTACAGTATGGTACGGTACGGTAACGTACAGTCTGGTACAGTACGGTACAGTAACATACAGTATGGTACAGTAACATACAGTATGGTACATTGCAGTACAGTACAGTACAGTACAGTACAGTACAGTACAGTACAGTACAGTACAGTACGGTACGGTACGGTACGGTACAGTACAGTACGCTACAGTATGGTTCAGTACCGCACCCAAAATGTAGTCTGACTGAACAAGTGGGCACCCTGCACAAGTGGCCCCCCGGACAACTGGCCACCTGGATGGTGTGGCGCGAGACCGTCCGATGGCCGGTCGAGTTATAGTTCATTTGTATGTATTCTTCATTGCAATAAAGGTGTTATTGATGATATTTCATGTTCTGTGACTTTAATAATGTCAAAATAAGTCAACTTTATCACATTTGGAAATAATCTGATCATTTTATGATGTATATAGTCTGAAAAATACTAGGCGGATTTTCACATATTTCACATATTGCATTGATAATAATGTCTTGCAATTTGATATTTAAAATAGATATTTGACAAGGGCTCCTAGGCTAAAATTCAATAACTGACCCTAACGAACCATCATGCAAAAAAATACGCTTTTATCCGCAATTGCACTATCCTTTCACTAAGCCGCCGGACTAATAGCAGTCTCTGAGATGTTGTGCAGGAGAAGCCTAACTGAATTACTGAAAGTGGACAAGTAGCCTACTTATGAATTATTGAAAGTGGACGAATAGCCTACTTATGAATTATTGAAAGTGGACAAATAGCCTACTTATGAATTATTGAAAGTGGACAAGTAGCCTACTAAAAAGTACTTGAGTCTATAGTTACTGTACTTTCCAAAACGGTGTGTTATGAGTGGGAATAATGCCACAAAATAATGAAGCAAACCAAATGTAATCCATCAGAACATTGTTGAGCGGAGACCCTCTATCTTCGCTGAAAATAGCAGATCTACAAGCTCATACAACACACCGCAATGTGCCACGTTGCGAGCATGTAGATCTGCTATGTTCTGCTAAGGTTTCTCCTCAGAATACGGATGCTGGGTTTCAAGTGGTCCAATAGCGTGCGTCTGCCGTCTGGTTCACATCAAACACCGGCAAACGACTTGTTGTTCTTTCCCTGACAGGGGCCCCTGAAATCTGGGGCCCTAATGATGGCTGTACTATACAGCACGCACGCACGCACGCACGCACAGTCGCACACACACACAAACGGTGGCCCCCGGGCTAAACGCTCGTTAAAACAAACACACATTTAGACGAGCTAACGGTCCTCGAGCAGGAAATGGCTTGAGTGGGTGTAGACAATTTTCGGAACGCAAAACACTCCCGGCATCCCCAAACACCCACACAGTTACAATTAGTAGTGTTAATTTACCCCCACAGGACAGAGTGTGTCCAAATAGACCCCGGCCGTAAGGGTCCATTTGGTTCCATTCGTTTGGTAGGGCTGAAACGATTATGGCCAAATGTGTGTGTGTGTGTGTGTGTGTGTGTGTGTGTGTGTGTGTGTGTGTGTGTGTGTGTGTGTGTGTGTGTGTGTGTGTGTGTGTGTGTGTGTGTGTGTGTGTGTGTGTGAAACAATACTAATATCTAACTAAAGCAGTCATAATCACTATGGATCCTGGTGGATCTATACAGTGACACGGGTGTGGGTTGGGTGTAGGGTTGTTATTTGTTTTTCTCTTTTTTGTCTCTGATTAATGTATTGTTAAACTGATAATTATGCTGAGTATTTCTAATGCTGTGCTGTGAGTAGGATGGGCACTTATAAGCTTTTAAGCTTCAGCCCATGCCTTTTGATCACCTTCACGGGTCTTCATTATTTTTCTTTCTCTGCTGATGTAAACCGTGCACTTGAATCTGTTCTGTGAAGATGTTCAAATAAACTAAACTAAACAAAAGGATTTCCGCAATTATTTTTGAGCAATATGGAGATCACAATTATTATTCATCACGATTAGTCATTGTGTTTAGAGTGCCAACACAAATATTTGCGTTTGCACTGTCACATTAACATATAACGCCACTTTCACATTGTGTGCCGTGCTGCTGTTTTCTCCTGCTAATGTTTTAATCCAATCTCTTACATTTGGGGCTCCTTGACATGAAAATGTTTGAAAACCACTAACATAGAAACATGGGTTTTTCAGAAAACTGTCAGGATTTAGAAGGCATTTGTAGAATCGTCCTCAGGTGTAAATGGGTTAATCAAAATTAACACTGCATACTGCTTTCAGTTTTACACACTGACACTCAGGACTGCTAATAAGCCTATCTCACAGAATTTCCCCGCCCCCTTAATACGCCCCCTTTCGGGGCTAGTGGTGATAGCGTGACGTCACTCCATAGACGCTACATGTTAACAGAGGTAATTTAAGAAGTCTACAACTTTTGTTTTCTCAAGGTAAGGTTTGTTCTATCTGTTCGAGCTGATTTACCATCTTGTTTGCTTCATAATAATATTGGTCTGTCACATTTTTACATTAGAAAATGTACTTAGATTCTCCAGAGAAAAAAACGTGTAAATGCTAATGTTAAATGACACCACTATTTACCGGAAGTGGGCGTGGAAAGCGGGCTGTGAGATAGGCCTATTAGAACATGGATACATGTCTATAGAGGGTATGCACGTGACATCATCACCAAACCCGGAAGTTATGCAGGAATGTCTACTGAGTGGCAAACAACTACTTTCTGGCCTTGACAGCCCATACAGCCAAACAGAAAAGTCCTAACTGATTGCATTAAGCGACATTAAACGATGTTAAACTCAATTTGCCTGTTGCTTTGCCACTCGATTTGCCACTCGATGGGCCATTCACTTTAAGCATGCACATACCCTCTAGAATCGGATGCGACGTGTTGTGAGCCTGTAGATCGGCTAATGTCCTTATAGTTTGGGTTCCCAGGTGGGAGACGTCAAATGTGTCTTTTGGGTCTCTAGCTAAAAGGTTTGGAAAACCACTGTAGGCCGAGGTGGACGGGTGGGACATTTTGTATTGGCCTATAACAGGGGTGGGCAACTGGCGGCCCGGGGGCCACATGCGGCCCCCACCTTCACTTAGAGCGGCCCGCAGGTTAATATCAGAATACTATTGATTTCAGCTGTTGCAATTCCAAACATGCAAACATGACCTGCTTTAATTATACTTAATGACTAGTATTAAATGACTAGTACTTAACAACTAGTATTAGTAGTATTGTCTTTTTGTGTACAATTTGTATTTAGTTCATAACGTTATAATAACTAAAACTAAATCCATTTGAAAATCAATAAAAAGGTTACTTTTCAGGATTCTAATAAAATAAAAGCAAAAAATAATTCAGTATTTCAATTCAAATATAGGAAAAATAGCTGATCTACAAGCTCAAAACGCGTCGCAGCGCGACGCGTTTTGAGCTTATAGATTGGCTATTTTTGCTACAACAGTAATATGCAATGCGGCCCTCTGGAGTGAGTGTGGAAATATAGTGGCTCTCTCCATCGTCAAAGTTGCCCACCCCTGGCCTATAATATCGTCTATATACATACATTCATGAATCCACTTGCTGACCGGCTGTCAGTATTGAGCAATTTCTTTTATAGGGGTTTCTTGTGACCCTACCATTAACATCCTATATGGCAGGAAAAAATGCCAAAAATGTCAAACTTTCCTTTTGCTTTAAGTAGCATGTGAACATGTCAAACTAGGGGGTTTTCATGATTCTGAATCCATTCCAAGTAGGGATGTCCCGATCCGATTCCGATCATTTGATTTTGAGCATCGGCCGATACCGATTTTTCCCGATCCGATATTTATATTTTATAGAACACGTTTATGCCATATCACAATAGTAGGCCTACAATATCCCAAATCACAGACAATTTCCAGTCTAACATCATGATATGGCTATATAATATTGATACTAGGGATGTCCCGATCACATTTTTTGGCTCCCGATCCGATTCATTTGAAAATGACGTGATCGGCCCCGATTTCCGATCACCCGATCCGATCGGGACAACCCTAATTCCAAGCATTAGTTTTGCACAAAATACACTCCTTGGGCTAAAAACAGCCATAGCCACTTGCCCAAATGTGCCCAAAATGTGCTGACCTTCACACCTAACTGGAATAACGTGTTCCTTCCACGTGCTATGTCCAACTGAGGAAACTCCCTGTCAGGTGAAAAGAAGCGGCTTGGACTCGTCCTGCATTGAAGGAAACATGAGGTTCAGTCCGTTGGCTCTCCCCAGGTTGGCAGAGGGAGTGTGGAGCCCAGGATTACATTAGATAATTGACACTGGGTGAAAAAATAGGTTGCAAAATCGATCGTGGTTTAAAAATGATATGCAAAACAGTATATAATAGTATACACCTAAATACAACTGTCCAGCAAAGAAAAACAAAAAATGTCAGTTCAACCGAACCGACGCGGCTGGAATGATAAGAATCAGTGTCGAATTTGCGTCCACAGTGAGCTATAGCGTGCGTCTGGCTTCGATAAACATGCCACGCGTCAATGCCGTGTCAAAGCTTCAAGGCGACGTCTATCAGCACCACCGAAATCAACTCAATTTCCAGCTAACCATTACTCCCTCTAAATCCTCCCACGCACCCTGCATGCTTCTACAGTATATTTGTACACATCTGTCAAAAAAAATATTGAGCACACAAAAGCTCAAGGGCTTATTTCCTTTGTTCTTTTGAGTGCAGATATGTTGAAACTGAAACTGAATGCCATGTTTGTAAAAAAAAAGATAACCTGCCACAACTCAACTTAGTTGTTGTTTAGGTCCAGCTGCTATTCAGCCAGCTATGGAGCTATAGGACTTGAAGTTAAACTTAAGTAAGTGATATTTTTGTTTGTTTGTAGGCCTATGTTTGTTTTGATAAAATGGTTAAAGGGGCATTCCACTCATTTTCAACATTTTACTATGTCATTAATGTACCTTAGAGCTGTTGTGTGGAAATAATAAAAAAAGTTCCCCCCATTCTGTGTTTCCTAGAACTGGAGGTCTGAAAAAAATCATTAACAGGGGTAGATCTCCCTGTCTCTCCAGTGCTTTAAAGGCGTAGTGAAATGAAAAATACGTTTTTCACACTTTTAGACCATATCCGTGGTCATCATATGGGCATACCTAACAATGGATGCCAAAAAATGGGCAGATTCTCATTTATGTGTGTTTTTATATCAAAAGTCCATACAAATATTTGTTTAATTACTTCCTGAAAACATGCTGCGTGATGACGTGTAGAGAATCTCTACACGTCTCTCTACAATTTCTATTGGCTTTTATTGATGTGTATCTACTAGAGATACACGTCAATAAAAGCTCCGTTTTTAATCTCATTCAAGACATCCAGACAGTGTATTACTTGTTTTAAACTTAATGATCACGCTAAAATATGTATATAGGTTGTGTTATAGGTTAGAAATCATCCGCTGGCTTTTCCCCACGTCTCCGTCACTTTGTTTACAAACTAAATTCACGTGCAGGAAGTCACAGACTTTGAGACCCCATAGCCTGGAGGGATGTGATGCTCTGATTGGTTCAGAAATGGTAAATAAATGGTAAATGGTGCATTTATATAGCGCCTTTATCCAAGGCGCTTTACATAGATTGTGCATTACATTCACCCATTCACACACACATTCATACACCGATTGCGGCGGAAGCCATGCAAGGTACCAACCAGCACATCGGGAGCAATTTGGGGTTCAGTGTCTTGCCCAAGGACACTTCGACATGTAGACAGGAGGAGCCGGGATTCGAACCGCCAACCCATGGCCATGGATCATTGGACGACCTGCTCTACCTCTTGAGCCACAGTCGCAGAAACTTCATCGCCAGAGTTTCAGGCTGAAACTTCAAAATAAAAGGCCCACCATTTCCGTTTCCCTACACCTTTAAACTACATTAAGGTGCAGGTGGGTTGAGAAATGTCAGCTCTTAGTGCCCATATCACTTCCAGTTTCACTTGAATAATCTGTATTCTGTGCAAGTTCTCTCTCCTGACTGGATATAAATAGGTATCCTGCCCTGAAAATGCATGTTCTGGTTACTAAAGAGCAGGTTACGGAAGGTTATACTGTTACAGAACAAACACTACATCTCAATGAGAACTGAGAAGGCCATGCCTACTACCAGAGAGCTATTAAACACTCAAAGGAATAATTCACTTACCCTATCCAATAGAGATAATTGACTTGACTTGAGATAAGTTGGAATAATACACTAAACACAATTTTTGCTTGTTGGCTTGAGTTGTAATAATTAAGAACCAAATCTGATATGAGATGACCACCGGCATGATATGATTGCACTGTGAAATCCTCAGTGCTATTGTAACTCGAGCACTGCGTGAAAAGAGGAGTTAACGGGTAATTACGGGACCGGTATTTTGCCTGTAAACCTCAAGTTTAGCGGGCATATACATGTAATATACGGTGTCCATTTGTGTACACCCTCCACTGTGGAGGGTGTACACAAATGGAACCAAATGGACCTGTAAGGGTCAATTTGGTTCCATTTGAACAGTCTCAGAGCGCTCAAGGGCCACGTGGGGGGGGGGGGGGGGGGGGGGGGGGGGGGGGGGGGGGGGGGGTCCTCAGATGAATGACCCACGCTGAGAACCACTGCTATCTGCCACTGCTTTTTACCTCATAAACCAAACCTGTGATGCTGTGAAACTGATTCTTCGCCGTTCCCAAGTATGCTGCTGCTGGTGCCAAACGGCCATGTTTGCCCGGCGATAAGGCACATATTGTAGTAGGCTATACTAAATGGTACATGCTTGCATTTATATAGCGCTTTTTTATCCAAACATGTCAAACGTCAACTTTCACAAGGGAATCTGAAATTGAGCCTGCAGGCTATTTTGGAAAGAATACCTGGCTGTTAACATTCACAAACATCATGATTCATGTCAGGCCTCATGGTATGTTGACACTGGTGGGGGGGGGGGGGGGGGGGGGGAGGCCTAATGCCATTCCAAATATCGCATGAGAGCAGGTTATTTTCTTCGGTGCGCGCGCTATTCTCGTCGCTGTTCCCAGACCCCCCCCCCCCCCCCCCCCCCCCCCCCCCCCCCCCCCCCCCCCCCCCCCCAACCCGCGCTCTTTGCCCCCTCAATAATAAATAAGCCCCTCGGGTCTTTACATCTTGCTTATCGCTGCTGCCACGGTATTGTGACACAGGACATTCACCAGGCGGACATTTACACATGCACGCACGCACGCACGCACGCACGCACGCACGCACGCATGCACGCACGCACGAGTAGAGAGCATTCCCTGTTTCTCATGGTGTTGTTAATGTGTTTGCCATTACTTGCCATTCCGTACAGTACACGCATGCATGTATGGAACACATCCATACGCTTCACTCAGGATGGCCTGGTCAGGTCAACAGAGTCACGCATCATCGTCACGCGTCTGATAGCCTATAGCAGCACATCGCATTGCATTGTGGGCACTGCGGTTTTGACGTGAGATGAGAGCAGATCGAGTCACCCCCATGCCTGCTGCAGGATCTCAAAAGACACGGCAGAGAATCTGTGAAGAGCCACTTCACCCATGTTCAATCTTCATAGAGGCCTAATTAGCCCTTCGCTAACCCCACACCAACCAAAACAGCGATTGTCCAATGCCAATCCAAATAGTTTAGCAACTGTTGCCAAGGATGGAATAGGCAAGCTTTCGTCACATCATAGCTGTCAGTGTTATTTTGAGAGACGGCGAGATCCTTTAGTGACCAACGACCATGTCGCGACTATAGTTGCTTATTGCCCCCCCCCCCCTTATTGGGCGTGAACCCCGAATTGCTTCCGATGTGCAGGTTACAATTTAGGCATTTAGCAGACGCTCTTAATCCAGAGCGATTTTACATTAAGCAAGAACAAAAAGCATGGAATACATCACATATATAAAATGCATTTATCATGAACATGCGTAAGCTAAGAACGTAACTAGAACATATCTGACACTATACATATCAAATATACATATACTACAGTATGCTATACATATGTACTATGAAGTGCTATGACTACATACAATGCAATTATTGTGCTGTCTACATGACATGCTATAAGTCTGTTTCAAATGCTATCTAAGGGGGTAGGCTAAGTGCTATGGGCCATGATGGAGTCTGAAAAGGTGGGTTTTCAGACTACGGCGGAAGATTGGGAGTGATGCTGCAGTTCTGATTGCAACGGGAAGTGCATTCCACAGTTTTGGGGCCAGAAGGGAGAAGAGTTTGGGACGGTGTGGAGCGTTGTCCCGGCGAGGTTGGTGCTTTGCATTGGATTCCTCCGCCATCGGTGTATGAATGCGTGAATGCAATGCACAATCTATGTAACTTTATTTTTATGTTTTATAGTCATGATTCACCTGGATCCTGGGTGGCTTCGTCCAGGCGTAAACTAAATGAAAAATCACACCGCGTGAAGTGAGGGGCGCTCTTATCATCTTAAGATGATTAGG
>NC_136798.1:43049763-43308796 GCF_951216825.1 Electrona antarctica | reverse complement strand
AGCCGATCTACAAGCTCACAACGCGTCGCCCTGCGACGTGTTGCGAGCTTGTAGATCTGCTATTCTCAGCAGATTTGCAATTCTCAGACTTGTCTTTTAGTTCTACTGGTCCCTCTACTGGTCCCTCTCTTAACATTAGTCACAGTTTTAGTCGTCATAGTTTAGTTCCTATTTTGTTTTTATTCAGTTTTCCTCTGTGAAAAAGGGTACAGTCGACGGACATTTTTCCGTCATAGTTTTTAGTCGACGAAATCGACACTGGCGTGTTGATAGTCGGGGCCGTCCTGTAAACAAGCCAACGACAGTGCACGGTGGTTTCGCTCATAAATGGGTGTGGCAGGCGTGAGCCAACGAGATTAGCCAGTGGTGGAAAAAGTAACTAAGTATATGCACTCAAGTACTGTTTTCAAGTGCAATGTTGAGGTACTTGCACTGTACTTTCCTTGAGTATATTTCCAATTTCCAATGCTTTTTAAATGCTGGACATTTACTTGTAACAGAGCTTTTCTATATTGCAGTATTGCTACTTTCGTAGTACTTTCTTTTCCCACCACTGAGATTAGCTCAGTGCTCAGTCTCAAGTCTGTCTGAGGCCTCATACACACATATCAACCAAGTACACAGTGCCTGAGCAGCACTGTGTTGTTGGTCCAATGGGGGGTATGTGTACTCCTCCTACGGGCATGAGGAGGTACTACACAAGGTACACGAGAGCAAGCGGAACATGGAGAAGTTGTATTTTAATAACTAGACCTGTACGTGCCCGTCAGCTATACCGGCCTACTTGGGAACGATGCACCTTGGGAACCTAATAATACCCTTTGTCAACTTGTCATAGCACCCGTTTGAACTATCTGTCTGTGTCCTTTTTGTGCCCATACTGTATATGGAGATCTCTGTAGTATCAATACCCATTTTCATAGCATCCATGTTAACTGTCTGTCTGTGTCCCATATGTCTGTGTCCCACATGGATAATTCTGTATCTGTCTGCCTGTCTGCGTCTAAATAAGGCCTGATTTACACTGGCAGACAAATCTAGCCTGAAGGTAGCCTGAATCAGATCTGTGTCACTTCAAGATAGAAATCCGATTTGCTTAAATAAGTCTAAATGCAGACAGGTCACATGGAATCCGATTTTTTCAAATGTGACTTGAGTCACATACAGAGGTGGTTTCAAATCCGATTTAAATCCGATCTGAGGAGATCTGTTTCAGTCTGAATGCAACGACCACATGAAGTGACCTGAGACACATATCAAACTGTCCAAACGTCACCCGCAGCGCGACCCGAACGCTACTAACGTGACGTCATTACAGAGCGCAAGTATTTTTATTTAAGTAAACAAAAAAGGGAGAGAGAAAAACAACCAAAAGAGAGCAAAAGAAAACAAGCGAGAGGACAGAAAAGAGAGAAAACAATAGTGCAACACACGTTTGTTTTATAGGAATAATGTCACTTCATTATGTCAGCACTACAGCGGACGCAGGACAGACGGTGAAATCTGTACCAAAGTCCTGACGTCACTCCCTCATCCCTTGGTCCAGGGTCACAGAAGTTTAATTTTAAATCGTCTCATATAAGCATTGTGGTTCAAAAATAAATAAACTGTCAAAATGATATTGTCGGGGAGGTGTCTCTGTATTGTTACAACAGTCAGTCACTCATATTTCATAAAGTCTATTTCTAGCGAAAATGTTAATAATTCGGCGGCAGTAACATTAGCGTTTTCTCTCAGTCAGTTGATTCTTTATATACATATGAGTCAAACCGCTGTGATCATTTGTTTATTTTTGGAACACAGTTCTTATTTGACGCAATATTAAAAAGTTATTGGAATTCCGAAGGGGGGGAGGCGGTAAAATGCAAACCGGGTAGGATGTGAAATGACGCTCCTCCTGTCATATCACTGGGGAGGAGGCACACTGGAGGATGCCTCCGTACAATATTCTAAACTTGACCAGAGGCCGCAGCAGCCGCAGCACACATGAAACATGAAACCTGATGTTTCAAAAACCTTCCCTCACAGACAATCCCGTCCTCGTATCAACATATTAAACAAAGGCAAAGTTAAATGAAGTTGGATAGCTAATGCAGAGCTAAACATATGTGTTTACTTCTGCCGTTTTAATATTTAAATGTTATGATGAAAGGCATAATTTTGTGCGCCTCGCCAATATGGAATGAAATCAGCTGAGATCCACGCAGCTGAGGTTCATTTGTGCAATTGTACGGCGGGGGGGGGGGGGGGGGGGGGTGTTCATTTTTATTTCATTCATTAATGTGGGTCCACAGAAATACAGTAATGACTCGTCACTCGTGTGTGTGTGTGTGTGAGTGATATTGATCAACGGGCTGACGGCATTGCAAACCGGAAAAAAAACAACTCGGTTACCACGGTAACCAAAGCAGATATGTCGATGCAGGGCGGTTTTGCGTTGAGTTGTTAAAATCAGTCTGAATGCACAGATCGGATCTGGTCACTTGCAAACGGTAGTGTGAATGATTTGAGAAAAAAATTGGATTTGAATCGGATCTGACTTGAAGTGACTGCAGTACGTGTAAAGCTGGCCTAAAGAGTGCAAACTGACTGTGAAAAGTGGACTGGTTAAGTAATCAATTGGCAGGTGTGGGGTTGCCATGGCAATCAATTGGCTGGAAATTGCACAGGTTGAGGGCACTTGGGCTAATTAGGCCCACTGGCAGAGCCTGCCCAGAGCCTTTTGTGGTGGTTCTGGACAACCGTGGGTCCGACCGACTCGATGCACTCCCTGCTGGGGGGGGGGGGGGGGGGGGGGGGGGGTGGAACGCGTGTGTCGAATTTGAAGTCGGCGGGGCAAACGGTTCTCGAGTTACGTGCATTACAACCGTACACACACGCAGGCAGACAGAGACGTGGCGCATATAGTAGGATTACTGTTTTTTCCACCAGAAAACATTGGTATAATCTTGTGTGAAGCTGTTGATTTGTTAAATGTGTTCAACCGCATTACATTGTCTATACCCCGGCTTCTGTGGTGGCACTGGTGCAGACCGTTGTCATGTTGCTTGATCCAATATTTTAGATGTTTGATATTTCAGTTTTATCAACACCCCCCTCCTAATAAAAATATCCAAATATTGAAACATGCAACCTAAAACAAATAAAACTGTCTGGGTTGGACACACAAAAGCCAGAGTGGACATTTAAATGAACCCAGACTTGTTGCCAATGAGGATGAATAATGTAAACCGCACCAGGTGCCTGCTGCTGTTCCATGATTAATCCTTGTGCGGCCTGTTCCAGATGTCTACAATCAGGAGCTCAAAGTGAGGGAAATTAAGGCATATATAAGGAATGCGGTCCCCCTTCTGGGCACGGCTTTATCATCAAGAGACACGTGAGACAACCTGTTGGGACTTGACACTTTAATTAAACTGAATTGATTTGGAGGGGTCGGGGGGCGACGACACTGTCCAAAGAAGTAACATGAGCTGGAGATTTTGATCTGGATATGGAGCGGATGATATGCAGATGCAGAGGCATGCCAAATTAATTTGTTGCACACTTTGCACAATAATGCTATTATTGTAACCAGCGGTGGTTCTGTATACATGAGTGCAGTTATCAGGTACTTTTACTTTAGAGCATTTCAATTTTTTAATTCAATTCCGTTGAAAACATCTCAGAGGCAAATGTTGCACTTATTTTTAGGTGAAAACTTTGGTTACAAGTTACTATTCAGTTGTGTATTACAAATCATACATTAAGCAGTCCACTTATACCATATTGAAACATTAACCCTATTATCTTACTGTATACGCAAGCTCTTCGGAAATAGCTGAACACAGCAATGTGACGAAATGTAGATCGGCTACTTTTGAAAATGCTTTGTCAAATTTCATTTTGTATTTCATTTTGGTGTCGTTACTTTTACTTACAGTAAGTGAAACAATCTGAGTAAAATCCAGGCGTTTAGGTTGCATTGCGATTTTGGTCATTGTGTACTTTTTGTTAATTTTTCGCAATACTTTGAGCCTTGCCTATACGCGCCCGTCTCTGATCAGGTGTGCATAAGACTTTGTTGCCTATATTAGGCGTTTTGGTTTCAAAAGGGAGAGAGAAAAAAAATAAAAGCCTCTGCGAACGATCCAGGAAATGTGGCATACAGGAGTGAGAGTGAACCTTGCATGTTCCTTTCAAGGTTAATTAAATAGGGTTAGGAAGCGAAGACCGTACGGTGGACTCCATGTTGCTCCCTGGAAGGAAAGAAACATGCGCAGTTGAGACCAAGGAAGCTGAACGTGTATAGCTGCATATAGCCCATTGCGCATGTTTCTTTCCTTCCAGGGAGCAACATGGAGTCCACCGTACGGTCTTCGCTTCCTAACCTTATTTAATTAACCTTGGTTCCTATATCCTAACCAATAACAGTGCTGAGGGGCGTCGCTCCAATGTTCCTAACCAATAACAGTGCAGAGGGGCGTCGCTCCAAATGTGGTGATGTCAGTGTTCTCCGCTGTGTTCTACTGGGGAGGAGGAGGAGGAGGAGGGGGCGGGCACATAGGTTGGTGAACCAATCGGGAGCCGGCGTCGGTTTCCAGCGTTGGTTTGAATCCGCACCCTCTGGTAGTCCATTAAAAGCCCGGGTACTTTCAGGCTATGCTGGCTGTGAGCCACCATGTCTGGAGCATACAGACTCTACAGAGTGATCAAATCCAGAGGGGATTCCCTCCCTCTACTCCCCCCAAGGCCACACTCACCCACATCCATAGAGGATTGCCCCTAGTAGAGTATATGACTACTTGGGCGTAGCGCCAGTCACTATATTGGCTGCGGTCCAACGGCTCTCTCCATAGCAGCGCACGCACACACGCCACTATAGTAGAATGGCATTCCATAGTTTTAACCTCTTACAACCCACATCATGCACTTTGTTGGACTGGAGTCCCCCGCATTGGGTCAGTCTATGCATAGATGGCTCAAGGAGTGGAAATAGCAGATCTACAAGCTCACAACGCGTCGCTTTGCGCTGCGCTGTGAGCAACCCACAAGTTTCCCAGTTCGATCCCTGTGGGCTCCCCCAGAGTCAGTGGTGAAGTCTGAAATATCTTTATTAGGAACAATCCCTTGAGATGAACCATCTCGTTTTCAAGGGGGTCCGCAATTCACGAAATACACTTTATACATAAAGACACTTTTTTTTTTACAGACAATTCAACCAGACAAAACAAGACAAAACAAAACAACACAACACAATACATAAAAAAAACATTTAAGTGTCCTTGAGCAAGACACTGAACCCATAAATTGCTCCCGATGTGCTGGTTGGTGCCTTGCATGGTTTCCGCCGCCATGTGTGATTGGGTGAATGTAATGCACGCATCTATGTAAAGCGCTTTGGATGAAAGCGCTTTACCAACAGTCAACTAACCCAGGGGTTCTCAACGTTTTTGGCCGGGGACCCCCGGAAATGCTTTGGCAACGTCTCGGGACCCCCGCCCCGCCCCCTCCCGACCCCCAATATAAATTGACTGCTACAATAACCTTAAACCATTTTGGGTGGGAACCCCTTTTGGTGTTTTAAGCATTGTTATAATTTAGCTATTTAAAAATAGCAGATCTACAAGCTCATAGCGCGCCACCGAGTGGCGCGCTACGAGCTTGTAGGTCTGCTATTTTTGAAAAATCGTGATAAAAAAAAAATAATAATAATCTTTTTTTTCTTGAAAATAATTTGGGGACCCCCTAAAATAATTTGGCGACCCCCCGAGGGGTCGCGACCCCCCGAGGGGTCGCGACCCCCCGAGGGGTCGCGACCCACGGGTTGAGAACCCCTGAACTAACCTAAACCTAACACCGCAGAAGGAAGCCACGGCTGATTGGCAACCAGTCACGGGTGATTTGCACACACACGCGCGCACACACACACACACACACACATGCACCTGCAGTCCTCTTTCACTTTGGACTGTCTCATTTCTCTCCAAAAGAAATCTCTCTCTTTCTCTCTCGTCACATTACAATATTAGTGTATCATGGTAAGCAAAAACCAAAAAAAAGGAATTCCATATTAATTTGTGCGTGACGCGAGATACGGGATAGGTGGTCAGCCCACCCGACACAATGGGTCTTCCTGGGGTCCCCTGGACCTGAGTGGTCCAGGTTAAGGAATTCCCTGCTAGAAAGACCAGCATGATTTCCCTGCTGGTCTTTGCTGGTCTTTGCTGGTCTATGATGGTCTATGATGGTCTATGATGGTCTAGCTGGTGGACCATGCTGGTCCACCAGCTAGACCAGCAAGGCTCATGCTGGTAGACCAGCATGAGCTTAGCTGGTGATGCTGGCCTAGCTGGTGGACCATCATAGGCCAGCTTCACCAGCATAGCTCATGCTGGTCTACCAGCATGAGCCTTGCTGGTCTAGCTGGTGGACCATCATAGGCCAGCTTCACCAGCTTCACCAGCATAGCTCATGCTGGTCACCAGCATACCAGCACCAAAACACAACATATGCTGGTTTTGCTGGTATGCTGGTTATGCTGGTCATACATGCTGTTTTTCCCAGCAGGGAAGGCCTGGCTGGTTGTGTTGGAGGATGGTTTCCTCAGTCCGTGCCCAATCCAGCCCTGATTCCCTGCATTACATTTGGGTTTCGAATGGTTCCTGTTGTGTGGTTTGCCAGAGCTCTTCATTTGTGATGGTATTATTAGGCCAGTCAATTTGTAAGTAAGCGTCTGTTGATGAATGTTTGCAGTTTGTTGGAAGTTGCTTTTGTGGTTTCTCCTGTAGCCTGCAGGTTTCCAACCTGATTCGCTGCGTTCCGCGAATTTGTTTTGTCACTTCGCTATACTCAGTCTGGCCAGCCTCCTGTTTGACTTGTATTTCATAACGTCATGTTACGTAGCCACGTTGTTGCTTATTGGATGTTGTTCCAAGGAAACAATACGGTTATGGTATTTACGTCATCAGCCAGAGCCACTCTGTCCATTCCTCACAGATTCAGTAGTACAAAAGAAAACTGCCGGCTCGGGTTAGTTTAGTTTAGTGAACGATAATGGGACGTCGCAGGACAACAGCAGTAGCTGTGTGGGGTGAGTTTAGTGAACGATAAGGGGACGTCGCAGGACAACAGCAGTAGCTGTGTGGGGTGAGTTTAGTGAATGATAAGGGGACGTTTCAGGACAACAGCAGTAGCTGTGTGGGGTGAGTTTAGTGAATGATAAGGGGAAGTTGCAGGACAACAGCAGTAGCTGTGTGGGGTGAGTTTAGTGAACGATAAGGGGACGTCGCAGGACAACAGCAGTAGCTGTGTGGGGTGAGTTTAGTGAACGATAAGGGGACGTCGCAGGACAACAGCAGTAGCTGTGTGGGGTGAGTTTAGTGAATGATAAGGGGACGTCGCAGGACAACAGCAGTAGCTGTGTGGGGTGAGTTTAGTGAATGATAAGGGGACGTTGCAGGACAACAGCAGTAGCTGTGTGGGGTGAGTTTAGTGAATGATAAGGGGACGTTCCATGCAGGGCAACAGCAGTAGCTGTGTGGGGTGAGTTTAGTGAATGATAAGGGGACGTTGCAGGACAACAGCAGTAGCTGTGTGGGGTGAGTTTAGTGAATGATAAGGGGACGTTGCAGGACAACAGCAGTATAGCTGTGTGGGTTGAGTTTAGTGAATGATAAGGGGACGTTGCAGGACAACAGCAGTATAGCTGTGTGGGTTGAGTTTAGTGAATGATAAGGGGACGTTGCAGGACAACAGCAGTAGCTGTGTGGGTTGAGTTTAGTGAATGATAAGGGGACGTTGCAGGACAACAGCAGTAGCTGTGTGGGGTGAGTTTAGTGAATGATAAGGGGACGTTCCATGCAGGGCAACCGCACTAGCTGTGTGGGGTGAGTTTAGTGAATGATAAGGGGACGTTGCAGGACAACAGCAGTATAGCTGTGTGGGTTGAGTTTAGTGAATGATAAGGGGACGTTGCAGGACAACAGCAGTAGCTGTGTGGTGTGAGTTTAGTGAATGATAAGGGGACGTTGCAGGACAACAGCAGTAGCTGTGTGGGGTGAGTTTAGTGAACGATAAGGGGACGTTGCAGGACAACAGCAGTATAGCTGTGTGGGTTGAGTTTAGTGAATGATAAGGGGACGTTGCAGGACAACAGCAGTATAGCTGTGTGGGTTGAGTTTAGTGAATGATAAGGGGACGTTGCAGGACAACAGCAGTAGCTGTGTGGTGTGAGTTTAGTGAATGATAAGGGGACGTTGCAGGACAACAGCAGTATCTGTGTGGGGTGAGTTTAGTGAATGATAAGGGGACGTTGCAGGACAACAGCAGTAGCTGTGTGGGGTGAGTTTAGTGAATGATAAGGGGACGTTCCATGCAGGGCAACCGCAGTAGCTGTGTGGGGTGAGTTTAGTGAATGATAAGGGGACGTCGCAGGACAACAGCAGTAGCTGTGTGGGGTGAGTTTAGTGAATGATAAGGGGACGTTGCAGGACAACAGCAGTAGCTGTGTGGGGTGAGTTTAGTGAATGACAAGGGGACGTTGCATGCAGGGCAACAGCAGTAGCGGCGGATTGATATGACGCCAACTGGTGTTTTTTTCTTTTTTTCGCCAACCACAGACCAATCAAGCCTCGAGGGTATTATCTCGGGTTGGAATGCCCCGCCTACCTTGGACATATAGGAGACTTTCCAGACTGAGCAAAGTGACGAAACAATGTCACGGAATGCAGTGAATCAGGCTGGAAACGAGGCTAGGGTTCTCCATGTTACTGCCCCGTAAAACGGACTTGATGAAATAAGGCATTACTTAATGAAAAAAATAAAACATACAAAGTTGACATATATGGAGATACAAGGTTTACACTTCATGCACATGCACATGCACACGCACAGTCGCACGCACACACACACGCACGCACGCACGCACGCACGCACGCACGCACGCACGCACGCACGCACGCACGCACACACACACACACACACACACACGCACACGGATACACACACGGACAGCAGAGGCAGGTCGCAAACAAAGTTGACATATATGGAGATACAAGGTTTACACTTCACGCACACGCATACACACACACACACACACACACACACACACACACACACACACACACACACACACACACACACACACGGACAGCAGAGGCAAGACTGCAGCCTGTTCCATCGGGAGACACAATGCCAGGAGGAGGCGGGTATTGAACCGACATCCTCCCAAGGTGGCTCTAATGTAAACGGTGACAGAATGCCAAATGGCGACACATTGTTATGTAATACTGGAGCCCAGTAACAACTTTTCCTACGCCACACCCTTGTATTATTATAGCTGATGATGAGTTAGCCTGATTTATTGTCAGTTGCACGCCAGTGTCGCTGGAAAGTAGATTTACTGTGCTTTTGTGCAATTGTTTGATATATTTCATATATATTTAACTTGAATTAATACTAAAATATCAATACGATATAACTTTCTTTATGGTTGAGTGGCAAAACATTGAGCGTTGGGAGTTTATTGGAAGTGCTCGTTGGAAATCACTCAAAGTTCCTGTATAACACCTGATTTGCACAGGGGGCAGCTGTGTTATTGGAAACGTGAAACACAAAATAATAAACCTGGACAGATTGAATTTCTTAACACTTTGCAGGTAGAAAACTCTGACGCTAATAATCTCCTGCACGGAATTTCTTGACTCATAACATTTCTATGGTGGATTTGTATTTAACGAAAACCTTGCAGATATAGAAAGAGGATAATTCAAGCTTTCCGTATGGCTGCAATGTTGGTGAGTTTAACGTCCTTTAATACAACAGATCAGATTCAGATTTCCTACAGTTTGGACGTATGCATTGGCTGTCAAAGGCAAAACGTTTTTTTTTTTTTTTTTTTGGCTTTCACCTTTTTTCTTTTTATTGATAGCGCGATATATTAAAGTAGTCTGACAGGAAATGGGGAGAGAGATGGGGGGGAGACATGCAGTGAGGGCCGTCGGGATCGGGAGTCGAGCCCGCGGCACACGGCCAGACTGGGCTACCAGCCAGGGTGCCTGGACCGCTGAGCCACGGCCCAGGCCAGGCAAAAAGTATTTTTTTGCCGCTCACTCAGTATATAGGCGTTCCCGCATAACTTCCGGGTACAATGATGTCACGTGCAATAGCCTCTATTTCCGCTGTGCGACGTGCGTGTCCGACCACCTCCACTAGAGGGGGGGCGTTGTCTTCCGTTCTGACACCTTGATGTGTTTAACAGACGACTAATGATGTCCTTCGTGGGATGATGAGGGGAGACGCACTTCCTTCCTGTCAATGTTTGGTTCTTTGTTGAGGACGATGATGCAAATGAATCATGTCTGCAATCATTGTGTGTGTGTGTGTGTGTGTGTGTGTGTGTGTGTGTGTGTGTGTGTGTGTGTGTGTGTGTGTGTGTGTGTGTGTGTGTGTGTGTGTGTGTCTGCAGACACAGCCAAAAGTTCATTAAACCGTTAAAACCGGGAAAGTGTCATTTCAAGGGACATTTGGAAGAAGAAGCTGCAGTCACTCAATGTTAATAGTAGCCTATGTGTAGTAGAGATAACAGTAGCACAATTTGAAATGTGCTACTGTTATCTCTACAGAAAAATACTGAAGTCTGTGCGTTGGACTAGGGTTTGACTGGATTGCTGGATTACTACAATGGCATGATGCTTTGGTGCACTGCCCCTCCTTGTGGAGAGCGAGGGTGGGGGTGGGGGGGCTGTTTTACTGAGACTACATGTAGTCCAGGACGCAAGTTGAGACCCCATTTTCATGATACACTTTGGTCATGAACCTGGCGCCATGACTAAAATATCTAGAAACACATGGTGGGCTCCATCTTGCGCCACCCCTTATCCCTTATCCCTAAACGTATTTGCCATTTTTTACTATTTTTAAAAACATTTTTAAACTAGTTCAACTAGCCAATTTCTACATCGAGACATTGTGAGCTTGTAGATTGGCTCTTTGAACTATTTTAAAAGGTTTTTTTTTAAATAGTAAAAAATGGCAAATTAGTTTTATTTAGGGATAAGGGTTAAGGGGTGGCGCAAGATATAGCCCAGCTACCCACATAAAAAAAACCCTTAGCAAACATAATTAAAGTAAGATCTGGTTGCAAAAGGCGCGAAGTATAGTCCCTTGAACATGCATGAATGCCTATAAAACTACAGTATTGATTGAAGTATTTATTAACAGTTTGCAGAATTACAGTACATTTCAAGCACAACTCAATACAAAAACTGTTAACTGTGAGTGGACGACACCATAAAAGCATTACACATGTTTACAATATAGGGCCCACCGTTTTCAATTCATCAAAACATTTAGAGACGTACAAATATACACTTCTATATAGCCAAAAAACAGGAAATCACAGAGGCAAAAAGGGAAAAAACATAGGGTGAGGGGGAAAAGGGAAGATTCAGTATTGTGCCTAAAGAAGCTTTGCCTGAATGGAGTGACGAGAAACGAGGTCAGGCTGGTCGTCTGAATTACGACCGAAACTAAATGGTAAAGAATGTGTTACAAACATGTCCTCTATATACTGAACTGGAATCTAATAAGGTTAGATTTATTAACCACTTAAATACTTTGTTGATCTGTGTCCGCCCCCAGGAGGGAGGTCTGCCCCCCCCCCCCCCCCCCCCCCCCTTAACTGGTTCATGGCCACTGACGTAATTGACTTGTAATGAAATCATTAACAAATCTCTCCTCCGGAAACAAACCGATCTACAAGCTCACAAGGCGGCCGCGCGGCAACGCCATGTGAGCTTGTAGATCGGCTAGAATGGGGATGCTGTAGTATAGTACAGGGCTTTGATGTGAGTCAGTAGATCACGTGTAGATCATGCTTTAGCCTTTAACCACTTTTAACGATTATTTTAAACGTTACAGCTATTGAAAAGATAGCAGATCTACAAGCTCGTAGCGCGGCACTCGGTGCCGCGCTACGAGCTTGTAGATCTGCTATTTTTTTTAAACCCCGTGAACATGTGGCGCAAATATTTGAATAAATGCTTTCAACAGCGAATGTTTTTAACTCAAATCTTTGCTTCTGGGGAGGTCCCTGGAACAACATATTTTCAGATGGGGGTCGGCGGCCGATTAGGCTACATGTATATCATTTGTGGGGTCCTTGACATGAAATAGGCTAGTTTGAGCACCACTGACATAGAAACATAGGCTATAGGTTTTTCAGAAAACTTTTAGGATTTAGAAGACTTTTGTTTTTAATCGGCCTCAAGCCTAAATGAGCTAATGGAGACCTCAGACATGTGAATCCACAAACACATCAAGATGGGCCGGGCTCTTCCTGCACTCACTCAATGGAAATGCCTTGCTTTGCTATTTCACATGTTATTGGGGGTTATTTTGACATCAGCTACTTCAACTTTTGTGGGGTCCAATTTTAATACGCCTCTAACTTCGGCAAGTAGCCCACTACCACTATAATGTCAAATAAATCTATACCTATGATTTACAACACCTGGATTATTGTGTAGTCTTTGAAAGGATTTTGCCGGTGTTCAGCTTGGACCCCAATTTTCTTTGATTGATCAACATTTGATAGAATGATAGAACGATAGAACGACAGACAGACAGACAGACAGACAGACAGACAGACAGACAGACAGACAGACAGACAGACAGACAGATTTAAGACAGTGGTTTTCAACCGGTGGTCCCTGAGGGGTCATCCAGGTGGTCCCCATAGCTAAAGAGAGTTGACAACCAAATGGACCCTTAATAGATTGTAATCTCTTTACTCTTATGAGAGTGTAAAATGAAACCAAATGGACCCGTCATTTGATTTTACACGGGTCCATTTCCCTTCATATGAAAAAAGGTTGAAAATCACCGCTTTAACCCATTTTGGGCAGGAACACCTTTTGGTGTTTTAAGCATTATGTTATGTTTTAGCTATTGAAAAATAGCAGATCTACAAGCTCATAGGGCGGCACCGAGTGCCGCGCTACAAGCTTGTAGGTCTGCTATTTTTGAAAAATCGTGAAAATGTGCCTCAAATCTTTGAATATATATTCTTTCAGAGCGAACGTTTTTAAATCAAATCTTTGCTTCTGGAAGGTCCCTGGAACAACACAAAAGGAGACAAGCGTTTACAGGAATGTTGTCAGTTTTTTCCAGGGACAGCAACCCCCAATGTGGAAAAAACGCATTACATCGCATATATGTAATGCGAGTAGCCTATACACTAGCCTACACACTGCAACTTGGCACGTTGTGAGCTTGAAGATCTGCTATTTTCAGCAAGTGTAAAATCAACCATTGTGACGGCATCAAGGCCCGCCAAAATATATTGTAGTTGACTAAATCAACTGTAGATCAATATCTGATGATATTTAGTCGACTAAAACTAGACTAAAACATTCCAGGTGACTAAAATGTGACTTAAAACTAAATTAAAACTATATTCAAGAGACTATGATTAAAACTCAAATCAAAATTTGCTGCCAAAATCAACACTGGTCCCCAGTATTCAGTGATGGTTCCCAAACTTTTTCATGTCAATAACCCCCAAATTGACACTATATTTTCATACCATAAGAGAAGATTTTTATGGCCCTAGCAGTGATTCTCAACACGTTTAATTTAACTCTGAGAGTGTACAAATGGAACATTTGTGCACTCTCAGAGTTCCAGACCCAATAGGGGTCCATTTGGTTCGAAACTATCATTTAGCTGGGGACCCCCCTGGAACTCCCTCAAGGACCCCTGGGGGTCCCCGCCGGGACCCCACTTTGGGAACCACTACAGGACGATAGCCTCGGAAAGCCAGACGTTTTTATTTCCAGGGAGAAAAACAAGTCTGGGTCCACTTCAATTCAGGTAGCGCAAACGCTGATTTCTGATCGTCTGCACCTTTGTTAAATTGACGCACATACACACACACTCACACTCTCTCTCTCTCTGTCGCTCTAATTAATTAGTCTCATGTCCAGCAGCTGTGCCTATAGTTTCTCCCGGGAGCTGCCTATGCCATAAAAAGCATATAGGTGAGTTCCAGTCTACTAACTACAGGACTGACTCTCTCTACCCTTCGTCGTGTCCCCATCCACCGCAGTGTTCCAGGACGTGCACGTGATGATCTTCATCGGCTTCGGCTTCCTCATGACCTTCCTGAAGAGATACGGCTTCAGCAGCGTGGGGCTCAACCTGCTGCTGGCCGCCTTCGGCCTGCAGTGGGGCCTCTTCATGCAGGGCATCTGGCACCTAGACGACGGCAAGATCAAGGTCAACATCTTCAAGTAAGCATGCACACACGCACACACGACGCGCCGCGATATATCTCTTCTCTTTTCCTTCCTTTTCCTTTAGGGGTGGCAGTGGCTCAGTGGCCGGATGGTAACCGCAAAGTCGCCAGTTCGAACCCGGGCTCTCCCAGAGTTAGTGTCGAAGTGTCCTTGAGCAAGACACTGAACCCCTAATTGCTCCTGATGTGCTGTTCGGTGCCTTGCATGGTTTTCCGCCGGCATCGGTGTATAAATGTGTGTGAGCATGGGTGAATGTAATGCACATCTATGTAAAGCGCCTTGGATAAAGGCGCTATATAAATGCACCATTTTTCATTACAATATTTATACCCATTCAGGACATTGGTGTTTTAAGCATTATGTTATACTTTAGCTATTGAAAAATTGCAGATCTACAAGCTTGTGGATCTGACAATGTGGCGCAAATCTTTGAATATATTCTTCCAGAGTGAACGTTTTTAACTCATATCTTTGCTTCTGGGGGGGGGGGGGGTCCCTGGAAGTTGGGACAACATATTTTCAGATGGGGGTCCCGCGGCCAAATACTGATCATTCTGGGGGTCCTTGACATGAAAAAGGTTGAGCACTACTGACTGTTTTTTTAGAATCGGCCTCAGTCCTACGTACATTGGTTGTATACTTTCTTTCTCTTCCCAATTTAGTCATTATACACAGGGCATTTATTGGAAACATTAAGAGCTTTCTTGACATTACCGGAAGGCCCGAGCTGAGAATGTTAGAGGCTGACATTCCCTAAAAGGGCACTTTTGGTTGAAAACAAAAATAATACCGTATCTACGGCGAGAGCTTGTAGATCAGCTATTATCGGGGCGTGACTCTTTAGCTACTGAAGATGAGGTGTACAACATGGATTTCTACAGGACAACATTATTTCAACGCAAAATGCTGCGTTCAAGTTCAGGAGAAAAGGGCAATTATCCTGAATGCTGCGTTTGGGTTTATGGCGTGGAAAATGTCTTTCACCATGCTGCGTTCATGGTCTGGAGAGGGCAGTTTTTTTATTATATTTTTTTCAGATGGCTTAAAACTTAAAAAGCAGGGCCTGAACTTTGCCTCCTTTGATGTGCACGTGCCTGCCGGCCCCAAGACAGTACATTTCAGCACAATATTAGTTGCAATTGTACAGCCTTTTTGCAGTGGTGGAACAAGTGTTCACATCTGTATTGGCACCAAAATTGACTTGAAATGAAATGAAATTAAATGATTACTATATTTACCCAGGGTATCTGGGCTAAGCTCAAGAACTTGTTTCCAGCCAGGCCCTGCTCATAGAACATTTCATCATAGTGGTTCAATGCCTTGTTCAAGGGCACTTCAGCGGTGGTAATTTTAACGTGTCGGACCGCTGATTCGAACTGGCGACCTTCCGGTATCAAGACCGCTCCGCAATCCGTTCGGCCACCGCTGCCACCGCTGCCACTTAAAGCACAAAAGTAGTCATTATGCAGAATGTCTCATTTCAAGTGTTCAAATGTATTAAAAAAATCTCTTCTTTCTTTTTGGTAAAATACCTCAAAATCGAATTGTATTGTATGTAGGTACAGTACTTAAGTAAATGTACTTAGTTACTTTACACCACTGCCTTTATGTTTTTTGTTTTTTGGGCAGGCGTTTGGCGCCCCCTTGAGTTTGGTGCCCTGGGCTGCAGCCCCTATAAAGCCTGCCCTGTGAATTTATTCGGGCCTTGATTGATAGCTAATTAGCTACAGTTGGAGGCCATCGATATTGTCCTTTTCTTTTTGCTGAGGTTTGCTTGATCTGCGCAAAAGGACAGTTAACCCATTTTGGGCGGGAACCCCTTTTGATGTTTTAAACATTATGTTATAATTTAGCTATTGAAAAATAGCAGATCTACAAGCTCATAGCGCGCCACCGAGTGGCGCGCTACAAGCTTGTAGGTCTGCTATTTTTGAAAAATCGTGAAAATATTTATTTCAGAAAACTGGAGGATTTAGAAGGATTTTTTTTAAATTTTGAGGTCAGGCCTAAATGGGTCAAATGATAAGGGACAATATCGGTGGCACCCAACTGTATGTAGCGTATGTCATAGCTGATAGCAATGTAATACATGTTTAGAAGATTAGCAATGTACAGAATGATATTTATGCACGCACGCTCGCAGTGTTTTAGACAGTCTGACAGTTTAATGCTAATACCTGGTATCTTTTTGAGAGAGAGCTATACCTTCAAAATGACCAGTTCAACACGATCTACCCACAATTTACAATTTAGGCATTTAGCAGACGCTCTTAATCCAGAGCGACTTACATTAAGCAAGAACAAAAAGCATGGCAATACATCGCATACATAACAAGTAGTTATCATGAAACATGCGTAAGCTAAGAACGTAACAGTGACATATCTATATAATGAAACTATGCATATATACTTTAAAGTGCTATGTCTACATGGCATGCTATTCTAGTGCTGTCTACATAGCATGCTATATAAGTCTGCATAAAATGATATCTAAGTCTACCCACCCCCGCAAAAAAAAGAATTATCCCATTGCTGAGAATAGTTTCAAAATGTATATAACAGGGCTTTGGAATAGCGGCGCTATGGTCAACCTTATTCAAGTGGCAGATGGCAAAAAAACGTTTGTTTTATATTCAAATGATATATATTTTCAGGGGTATGTGATGTGGTCTACTCTACATTGTAACCTGCACCGCCTTTGTGAACTACTGGTAGATCGCAATCTATAGAGCGTCGCAGTCCCGCCCCCTCGAGAGACCCGGAAAAGAAATCCCCGTTCATTTTCCTCATAGCCTTTTCAGAAAGTATTTATTTAAAGACATTTACGCCGCGGACAAAGCCAACTCTTGTCGTGACAAATCATGACAATAAACACAATGTTTTGGGCCAAACAAAGAATTTCGAAAGTAGGAAAAAATGGCAGGTTACAACACTTTTTTTGTTGTTTTTCTTCTTTGTAATTATTTGTTTGGTCCAAAGTATTGTGTTTGTTGTCATGATTTGTCACGACTCGAGTTGGCTATGTACGACGCTTAAAAGGTCTTTAAATAAATACTTTTTGAAATGTCTATGGGAAAAATGCATTGGGATTCATTTCCTGGGCCTGGCGTCGTCATGAAAGGGGGCGGGACTGCTATACCAGTGGTGCCCAAACCTTTTCATGTCAAGGACCCCCAAATTGACACTAATTAGCCCATGGACCCCCCATTTGAGGAGATATGCCAGGGACCCCCCATACGAGAAGATGTTTTACGGCTCTAGCAGTGATTCTCAGCCCAGGACCCCCCAGTTTGACATGCATATTAGTCTACAGATCCCCTTTAATGGAATTAAAGGGGGACCCCAAAATATATTGTAAAATCAATGTTAATTTAACTCTGAGAGTGTACAAATGGAACCAAACTGACCCATTAGGGTCCGTTTGGTTCCATGTGTCCACTCTCAGAGTTACAGACCCATACGGGTCCATTTGGTTACAAACTATCATCTAGCTGGGGTGGTTGCTGTTTCATGGTTTGGACAAAAATCCTTTCTCTCCATCCACTACCACTGAAATGTTTCAGTTGCTTCGTATATTGATATTCTGTGCACTCAATTCTTATTTTAAACTTAGTGTCAGTAACAAGGAACATCACAGGTGCAGCATGGCATATCATGTTTTTAGTTTTTTCCAAAAAAATATGTTTTAGCAAATTCAACATAAACAACGCGGAGCAAGGCAGAAAGAGCCTGCTGGTTAGTCTGTCGGGCACCAATCAGAAGGCTGTGTGTCGAGCCATGAGGCCCATAGGGCAGGGGCAGGAGCTAGCCTACAGTATGTCCTGTTTCTGTAGCGTGAGGCAGCTTGATGTACAAGTACACCCCCTGGACATGACGCCAGTATGTCGCAGGGACTTATACCCCCAAATCCAACCCTCGATGCTGAGTGTCAAGCAGGGAGGCTCTGGGTCCCATTGTTTAGAGTATTTGGTATAACGCGGCCGGGGATTGAACCCCGACCTCCCAGTCTCAGGGCAGACACTCTATAACCACAAGGCCACTGAGCTGGTAATCAGATGGCTGACAAAATGGTGAATATTGTCATTTCCAGGATGATCAACGCGGACTTCAGCACGGCCACGGTGCTCATCTCCTTCGGGGCGGTCCTGGGGAAGACCAGCCCCGTCCAGCTGCTCATCATGACGCTGATGGAGATCTCCATCTTCTCCATCAACGAACATCTGGTGGTCGAAGTCCTCCATGTGAGTTTCCCCCCTATAGACGAATTCAGAAACGGGTCTCATGGTCGCAGCTTACGTATTTCCTGTAGCCCTATACCTCATCATCATACTATAATTCAGTCAATTGTCTGTCTGAATGAATGAA
The DNA here is from genome assembly GCF_951216825.1 of Electrona antarctica. NCBI lineage: Eukaryota > Metazoa > Chordata > Actinopteri > Myctophiformes > Myctophidae > Electrona > Electrona antarctica. The sequence goes on along the minus strand of NC_136798.1, from coordinate 43,290,152 downwards.
TGTGTGTGTGTCAGAAACACCGCCGTATCTCCTCACCACCTGCACCAATCGCTCCCACTTTTCACACAGGCATTGACCATAATACTATGGAGGTCTTAACGAAGCCCTTTTTTTGGATTTTACACATTAATGATTAATAATGAATTTATTAGTGAATTAAAAACGCACCCAGGGCGCAGTACCCCCGGCGGCCACAGGGGGGGGGTGCAATATCTCACAACGGGTAAGGGCTAGTACTTTAAATGCGTAGTATCTCGTTTAGCTGGGCATTTTGAAAGTAGCTCTCAAGACAAAATAGTGTGGGCGCCCCTGTTTTAGTGTTAGTCTAGCTTTAATCGACTAAATATCATAAGATTTTAGTATTTCTTATCCCATGATTTTGTAACTCATTTTTCATTTTTCAATTATCTAATGTGATCCTGGGCTCTACACACCCTCCACCAACCTGGGGAGAGCAACGGACTTGAACTCATGCTTCCTTCATGCATGAGTCCAAGTTGCTCCTTTACACCTGACAGGGGGGGGGAGTTTCCCTGGTTGGACGTAGCGCGTGGAAGGAACACGTTATTCCAACCAGTTCCTTTCCCCTCCATCAGGCACCCCATCAGGCTGGCCAGGGGGAGGCAGTTTAGAGACCAGGATTACTGCATGTTTTTGTGAGGTTACCTACCCTATAGGGCAGGGGTTCTCAACCCGTGGGTCGCGACCCCTCGGGGGGTCGCCAAATTATTTTAGGGGGTCCCCAAATTATTTTCAAAAAAAAAAAATATATATATTTTATTTTCACGATTTTTCAAAAATAGCAGACCTACAAGCTCGTGAGCTTGTAGATCTGCTATTTTTCAATAGCTAAATTATAACAATGCTTAAAACACCAAAAGGGGTTCCCGCCCAAAATGGTTTAAGGTTATTGTAGCAGTCAATTTATATTGGGGGTCGGGAGGGGGCGGGGCGGGGGTCCCGAGACGTTGCCAAAGCATTTCCGGGGGTCCCCGGCCAAAAACGTTGAGAACCCCTGCTATAGGGGACACGGGGAGAACATGCAAACTCCAAACAGAAAGGCCCTTTCGCCAAACCCCGCCTCCGGTATGAGCACTGATGACGTGGAGGAGAGGACACGCCCCCAGCGCCCACAGCGTCCCGAGCGGGAATCGAACCCAGGACCTTCTAGCTGTGAGGCGACAGCACTACCGACTGTGCCCATATAAGATTTTAGTTGACTAAATCTACAGTTGATTTAGTCGACTAAAATGTATTTTGGCAGGCCTTGATGCCGTCGTAATGGATGATTTTACACTTGCTGAAAATAGCCGATCTACAAGCTCACAACACGATCCAATCAGGATCGAGCGGGGCGGGCCTTGGTGCGCGTGCTGATGACCTGTATGTTGCGTGTCCCCCTACTGTAGAGTTGTTTTTGTCAAAATCACCCAAATGACTGAATGCATGCTCTTGGGCGGGAACCCCTTTTGGTGTTTTAAGCATTACGTTATACGTTAGCTATTGAAAAAATAGCAGATCTACAAGCTCATAGCGTGGCTCCGAGTGCCGCGCTACGAGCTTGTAGGTCTGCTATTTTTGAAAAATCGTGAAAATGCGCCGCATTTTTAACTCATATCTTTGCTTCTGGGGGGTCCCTGGCTGGAACAACATATTTTCAGATGGGGGTCGGCGGCCAATTACATATATATTTGGGGGTTCTTGACATGACAATGTTTGAGCACCACTAACATAGAAACATAGGTTTTTTCAGAAAACGGTCAAGGATTTAGAAGACATTTTGTAGAATCGTCCTCAGGTCCAAATGGATGAAATGCACCCTGTGGATGTGGGAAACTAGACATGGTACGGTCCGCCCTAACATGTCTGACTTTGGTTCCACCACTGCTGGTGCTGCTGACACAGCTTTACCCCTAGGGGGCACTGTGTCCACACATTACATTTAATTTAAATGGACACTTGTCCCCCTCTGTGTGTCTCTGACTGCTAGGCCAATGACGTGGGAGCGTCCATGATCATCCACGCCTTCGGGGCGTACTTCGGCCTGGCGGTGGCGCGCGTGCTCTACCGCCCGGCGCTGAGGGACGGACACGAAAACGACGGCTCCGTCTACCACTCCGACCTGTTCGCCATGATCGGTAAGAGTACTGCCCATTGTTCCTATATGGTCTCTAACCCATTTTGGGGCGGGAACCCTTTTTGGTGTTTTAAAAGCATTATGTTATACTTTAGCTATTGAAAAAATAGCAGATCTACAAGCTCATAGCGCGGCACCGAGTGCTATGAACTTGTAGGTCTGCTATTTTTTGAAAAATCGTGAAAATGTGGCCCAAATGTTTGAATCTTTCAGAGCGAACGTTTTTAACTCAAATCTTTCAGATGGGGTCGGCGGCCAATGACATATTTTTGGGGGTCCTTGACATGAAAATGTTTGAGAACGAATGACATAGAAACAGATATTTCAGAAAACTGTCATGATTTAGAAGACATTTTTATAATCGACTTCAGGTCTAAATGGGCTAAACTATACCTCCCCCCCCCCCTGTCAGGTGAAAAGAAGCAGCTTGGACTCCTCATGCATAGAAGGAAGCATGAGGTCAGTCCGCTGCCCTCCCCAGGTTGGCGGAGGGAGTGTATAGCGACCAGGATTACATTAGATAATTGACACTGGGTGAAAAAAATGGGTTGCAAAATCGTGGGATGAAAAATATTTAAAAAAAGAGTCTGCCATTGTTATACATGTCTGGTACCGTAGTATAACTTACCAGTGTAACATTTAGTTTAGTTATTGTCATATTTTAGTCACAGAGTCACCGGAAATGCTTTAGTGTTAGTCGACCATAATATATCATAAGATTTTAGTCGACTAAATCTACAGTAGATTTAGTCGACTAAAATGTATTTCGGCGGGCCTTGACGGTGCCATAATGGCTGATTTCACACTTGCTGGAAATAGCCGATCTACAAGCTCACAGCGCGTTGCGTTGTGAGCTTGTAGATCTGCCTTTTTCAGCATGCGACCAAACATAAGATGACTTGTCTTTTAGATCTCTTGTCCACTATAGTCTCTCCGGAACACTTTAGTCTAGTTTTTATTTGTTGACAATATTGTCAATAGATTTAGCCTTAGTCTTAATCATTTTATTTATTTTTTAATGTATTTTTTGCCAATGAAAAAAGGTAGTCGACAGACATTTTTTCGACAAAATCTACACTATAACTTGTTGTTGTTCCAGTATCATCTTAAAGGTTGAAAACCATTGTTGTGGGCACAGAGTGCAGTTATGACCCCTGGTGGAGTAAAAGGTGTCCTGCAGCTAGATAGATAGATAGACCACGAATGCAGCATTTACTACACGGTGAAAGAAATGCAAATGCCCTCCTCTCCTTTCCATGCCACGCCGGAAGGCAGCATTCAGGATAATTGCTTTTTTTTCTCCGAAGTCTCCCGAACTTGAACGCAGCATTTTGCATTGAACACATTTTGTTTAGAAATCCATGTCGTTACACCGCATCTCCAGTATAGCTAAAGGCCTCACTCACACCTAAGACACACGCAAGACACACTTGTGTCCTGTGTGTCCTGTGTCTCATGGCCGCCTCAATGCATTTCCAATGGGAGTCACATGGTTTGAAGACAGCCATGCAACAAGGTTGTGTCCTGAAACCATGTGACTCCCATTGGAAATGCATTGAGGCGGCCATGACACACAGAAGACACGGGACACAAGTGCAGTGTCTTAGGTGTGAGTGAGGCCAAAGAGTGCTGGGTTGCGCCCCGGAAATAGCCGATCTACAAGATCACAACATGTCGCAGCTCGACACGCTGTGAGAGCTTGTAGATCTGCTATTTGTATCCAAAAGTGCACCCTCTTACGGGATTTCAGCCCCTTGCCTCTCTCTAACACTCTCTGCACGTCTCCGCCGCCGCTGCTGTGTCCAGGAACGGTGTTCCTGTGGATGTTCTGGCCCAGCTTCAACTCTGCCATCGCTGACCCCGGCGCCGCCCAGCTCACGGCCGTCATCAACACCTACTTATCTCTGTCGGCGTGCGTCCTCTCAGCCTACGCCATCTCCAGCCTGGTGGAGCACAAGGGGAAACTAGACATGGTACGGTTAGGTATAGGGCCTATACGCGGTTCCCAAACCTTTTTGTAACCCTGTTACACAATCACAACCAAATAATCATACTCTTGTGTACGTATTGTTAGATATAACAATAAAATAAATCACACCCGTGTGAAGTGAGGGGTGCTCTTATCATCATACATCATCACATTCCGACCGATCACAGTTTCCTCACTTTGTTCACTTTGCTCATCAGCCAATCAAATCATCGCTATGGGATGCTCAGCCAATCAAATCAATCGCTACGGGGGTACACACAAACACACAAAACTGGGCATATAGGAGGGGCTATAGCGCCCCTCAAAAATAATGTGGAATCTGGGGTCACGTGAGTTTTTGAGTGGTGCAAACCACTCCAACAACCAGCTTTGTCTGTATCTATGTTTGTGTCCGTGTATGTGTGTATGTGTGTACCTGTACGTGCGACCCAAAAAAATGAGCATGGTTACTATGGTCACTGACATTACGTCAGACCACAGCTGATCAGGCTATATAAGACCTTGCACCACTCAGTTCACACGGGTGTGATTTTTTTCTTACAATTTACAATTTAGGCATTAATCCAGAGCGATTTACATTAAGCAATACCAAAAAGCATGGCAATACATCACATAATGTACATAAAAAGTAGTTGTCATGAAACATGCGTAAGCTAAGAACGTAACAGTGGAGTATCTATATAACGAAACTATATGAACTATACATACTATACTATATTATACTATGTACTATAAAGTGCTATGACTACATAACATGCAATTCTAGTGCTGTCTACGTAACATGCTATAAGTCTGTATACAATGCTACAGTATCTAAGTCTACATAAAGTGCTGGGCTAGGGCAAGGGCTACGGGCCATGATGGAGTCTGAAAAGTTTCTTCTTTGGTTTTGTTTTGTGTGTATGTACCCTGTATAGGTGCACATCCAGAACGCCACCCTGGCTGGAGGCGTGGCCGTGGGAACCTGTGCCGACATGAACATCGGTCCGTTCGGAGCCATGCTGATCGGACTGGTGGCCGGTGCCGTCTCCACCCTGGGCTTCAAGTTCCTCTCTGTGAGTCAACGTTAAACCCATTTAAAACCCCTCAAGTTCCTCTCTGTGAGTCAACGTTAAACCCATTTAAAACCCCTCAAGTTCCTCTCTGTGAGTCAACGTTAAACCCATTTAAAACCCCTCAAGTTCCTCTCTGTGAGTCAACGTTAAACCCATTTAAAACCCTTCAAGTTCCTCTCTGTGAGTCAACGTTAAACCCATTTAAAACCCCTCAAGTTCCTCTCTGTGAGTCAACGTTAAACCCATTTAAAACCCCTCAAGTTCCTCTCTGTGAGTCAACGTTAAACCCATTTAAAACCCCTCAAGTTCCTCTCTGTGAGTCATCGTTAAACCCATTTAAAACCCCTCAAGTTCCTCTCTGTGAGTCATCGTTAAACCCATTTAAAACCCTTCAAATTCCTCTCTGTGAGTCAACGTTAAACCCATTTAAAACCCCTCAAGTTCCTCTCTGTGAGTCATCGTTAAACCCATTTAAAACCCCTCAAGTTCCTCTGTGTGAGTCAATGTTAAACCCATTTAACCCATTCAGGCCTTACGTCGAAATTAAAAGTTTTCTAAATCCTGACAATTTTCTGAAAGATTTGAGGCACAAAGTGCCTACAAGTTCACAGCGCCTACAAGTTCATAGCGCGCCACCGAGTGGCGCGCTATGAGCTTGTAGATCTGCTATTTTTCAATAGCTAAATTATAACATAATGTATGTAACCACCAAAAGGGGTTCCCGCTCAAAATGGGTTAAAACCCCTCAAGTTCCTCTCTGTGAGTCAACGTTAAACCCATTTAAAACCCCTCAAGTTCCTCTCTGTGAGTCAACGTTAAACCCATTTAAAACCCCTCAAGTTCCTCTCAGTGAGTCAACGTTAAACCCATTTAAAACCCTTCAAGTTCCTCTGTGTGAGTCAACGTTAAACCCATTTAAAACCCCTCAAGTTCCTCTGTGTGAGTCAACGTTAAACCCATTTAAAACCCCTCAAGTTCCTCTCTGTGAGTCAACGTTAAACCCATTTAAAACCCTTCAAGTTCCTCTGTGTGAGTCAACGTTAAACCCATTTAAAACCCTTCAAGTTCCTCTGTGTGAGTCAACGTTAAACCCATTTAAAACCCTTCAAGTTCCTCTGTGTGAGTCAACGTTAAACCCATTTAAAACCCTTCAACTTCCTCTGTGTGAGTCAACGTTAAACCCATTTAAAACCCTTCAAGTTCCTCCCTGTGAGTCAACTGCCCTTAAGTCAGACATCTCCCGTTATAGTCCATGCAGGTTACAAACCTGCACCCGTGCTGCGGGTTACAAATCAGCATGTAGATTAGCTATTTTCAGAATATAAACAAAAACAAAGTTGTTAATGTTTTTTTTTGTTTTTTTTAATAAAAATCTAAATATACAAAGTAACTATATCAACTAAGTTTTCATCTAATTGTAATGGAGTAAAAGTACAAAATTCGTCTCCGAGATGTAGTGGAGTGGAAGTATAAAAGTATAGCAAATTGGAACCACTCCAGTAAAAGTACCTCAAAGTTGTACTTAAGTAGCCTACAGTACTTGAGTAAATGTACTTGGTGGATACTTTCCACCACTGCCTGCAGGGGTGGCGGTGGATCAGGGGTAGAGTGGCCGGTAGGTAACCGCAAGGTTGCCAGTTCGAACCCGGGCTCCCCCAGAGTTTATTTAATCTCATTCCGCTTAGAGGATCGCCGATGGGGAGCGCCATCTCGTGGCGTGAACACAGAAGTACATCCATAACCTCACGATCAAATTGATTTGATTTGTCGTGCCTTTTTTACGTGACATTGCGTGGTCTTAGATCCGCCCACAGGTGATAAGTATCACCTCCACGCTCTGTCACGCCATTCCTACGCTTCTTCTGCCGTGGAACACAGTGTCCTTGTTAAGCCTACCACTAGCATTGAAAACCTTGTATCTCCTTTGACGGGCCCAGCGCCTGTACACTGAGATTTTTCAGAGCTTCGGTGACTTGACTCCTCACTCTTATCCTCGCTAAAGAAACCTCGTATCTGAGAGCTTCTCAGACCTAATTTTGCATTTTGTCACCCGACTACTCTTCTCCGAGCGACGGGTAGCAACAACAAGAAGCTAGATAGTTAGCTGGCTAACGCGCGCTAACTAGCCTAGTTTTCTCTCCTCTTTGTTTCTGTTGTGTTTCTGTGCTGTAAAGCACCCAAACACTTCAGTCTCTTACCTTTTATTTTAGAAAAGTTGTAAAACTTTGTCGCCACTTCTCCACCGTTACTCCGACGGCGTTGTTAGCCTTCCCGCCGGTCTACCGCTGTTCTCAACGGCGTTAGCGGCATGGCTAACCGAGGCGACTCGTCCCGCGAGGAAGGTGAGTTATATCCCCGCGATAGAGCATGCCTTTCACGTGGCTGCAACAACCGTTTGGCCGTCGATGATGCACACACACGGTGCCTCATCTACCTGGGACTGGAGCACGCCAGGCAGGCCATCAAAACACCAGGCTTCTGTCCCTGTTGCAGAGAGCTATCGGTGAAGAGAAAGAAGCGCCGCCTCGCCCGTCTAGAAGCCTCCTTCGGACGCCGCGAGGATGTCGGTGTGGGGACCGGGGAAGCCTTCGACCTCCGCCCCACTCTCACCGAAACAATGGAGGACGACTGGCCGCTGCTTACGACCTCCCGCGGGGGTTTAAGCTCCGCCAGGCCGACAGCTACAGCCGCTGCTACTAGACCGCGGGACACCGCAGCGAAATCTCGCGAGTTTACCACCGCGAAGTCTCGCGATAGTACCACCGCGCCGTCCCGCGGTTATGGTGGTCCTTCCAATGCTCCTACAACCACAGCCTACTACCATGGCTGTTCCTCCCCGTCAAGGAAGGTCCCCAGGCTTGCTCAAGAACGAGCATCTACCTACCAACGGGACCATGTGGAGGAGGCCCGGCTTCCTACGAGGCCTATTCCTGCTCCTAGGAGCAGAGATAAACTTGCCTCCTACGGTACAGGCGGGGGGACCGCAGCCGCAAGGCTGCCTAGCCCTGAACGCGGTACTTCCTCTTCCGGATGGCAGCAACGCCACCGCGACTGGGGAGGGGATGACTCTCCACCTTACCGTGAGCCCCCCCAGGTCCTCAGAGTCGTAGACGAAGTCTACTCCGACGATGACCCGTATCCCGAAGGGGACGACAGGGGGTCGTATGTGGACTACCCAGACGACGACACCGACACTGATGTCGGAGACGTGCGTCGGGAACACCAGACCACTGTTTTGGACCGCGAGCCGTTCCAAGGCGGGGACCAAGCGCAAGCTATGGCTCCGCCCGACTCCCCTCCTCGGCCTGGCACTCCTCCCCCGCTAGCAATGGACGAGGCTGACCTCGTCGAGCTCTTCAAGCGGGCTGCCCTTAGGTGCAAACGCCCTTGCCAACCCAAGGCCCCGCCTATTCCAGAGGAGGATGATTGGCAGGGGTTCCAAGGGAAGTCTGCAAAGCCTTCCCCACCCCCCCTGCTACCCCTGGCTAGGGGCTTCAGAGCCCACATTACTGAAATGTGGGAGAAGCCCACAACTCCATTGCCCACACCACGCCGAGGCATTTCCCTCAACACGATGGAGAACGCCGCGGTGGGCTTGGATGGCGTCCCGAACGTCGACCGTGTCGTGGCCGCCTTCCTATTCCTATTCCTCCCATGTCACTCCACTGACTGACAACCCCACCCTTCCTAACCAGAAGGACAAGGCTGCTTCTCAGGCGAATGACAAGATGTATGCCAACATGGCGTCGGCGGCAAAACATCTCAACGCCGCCGCCTTGCTCCAGGGTTCCATGACGGCTCTGTTGTTGGAGGTAGGGGATTCCCCTACACCTAAGAACATGGCTGAGATCCGCCGCCTGCATAACGAGGCGGTGGGTCTCAACAGGTCCGTCGCCGAACAACTGGGTCGGGCCCTGACCGCCTCCATCATCTCTGAGAGGACCAGATGGCTCGGTCATCAGGCCCTGCCCGCCGCCATCAAGGCCAAACTCCTGAATTGGGCTATCACACCTGGTAGCCTCTTTCAGGGGGCTCTTGAGGAGCTGGCTCTGACCTGGGAGGGACAAAAGAAGGGTCGCGAGACCCTTGATGCTTTTGTTACGGTCCCTACCCCACCCCTACCACGCCAGCCCCAGCAGCAGCAGCAGCCGCCCGCGCGTTCCTATAGAAGGCAGGGCGGTCGCGCCCAGTGGAAGCCTCCACAGGATAAGGAGTCTGGATCCCGTGGTTCTTCCAAACCCTCTGACTCCTCCTCCTCCAACCAGCGTCCCCCGAGGCGTAACGACAACCGCCGCGCCTCCCGCCTCCAAGAGAGGCTTTGGCAGGGGTCGCAGAGAGGAGAAGGGCAAGTGACACCGCCATGGCCCCGGGGAGATGCGGCCAGACGTCTCCCCAATCCCCTCACGCTCCGGGTCCCGGTACGGACGTAGTGGCCTCGGGCCTCGCGTTCGAACCGCCTCGGAAGCGTCGGAGGCTCCTGGTACAGACCACTGTGAGTGGGACTGTGTCCAGGCGCACTCCGTGTGTTGTTCGCGCACCTGTTGTTTGCACAAGCGCACTTTTTTCAATAAAGGCACTGCCAAAAAGAAAAACACAAAAACAACACAAATGTCGGGGGAACATGAGCCCTCTGTTAGGAGCAGCCCAAGGACTCTCCGAAGCAGGGGGACGGGGTCATATGAGCCCACTGTTAGGGGTAGCCTCAGGGCTCTCCGAAGCAGTGTGGCGGAACCAATACCCAGTGGCGGGGTTAAACGCCACTGGCAAGACGGGTCATGCCAAAATTTTCTCTGGTCCACCAGGAGGAGCCACTCCCGTGCAACTACGTGCTCCCCTGGCCATGGAGAACCCCCTTGCGCGGCACCTGACACAGTGGGAACTGTGTGGAGCGTCTCCTTGGGTTCTCCGCACCATAGCGAAAGGCTACAGGCTCCAGTTCGCTATGAGACCCCCTGCTTTCGGAGAAGTCCTCTTCTCCGATGCACAGGGTCAGGCAGGAGAGGTTCTCCATTCGGAGATTCTCTCCTTGCTGGACAAGAAGGCCATCAGAGAGGTACCCCTGAGCCAGAGTCGCAGCGGGTTCTACTCCCGCTACTTCCTGGTGAAAAAGAAAGGGGGGGGGCTCCGTCCTATTCTGGACCTCCGAATGCTCAACCGCTACCTCAAGACCTTCAAATTCAGAATGTTGACGGCCAAGTCCCTGGTGCGTTCTCTACGCCGAAACGACTGGTTCACGTCAATAGATTTAAAGGACGCCTATTTCCACATCCCGATCTACCCGCCACACAGGAAGTTCCTGAGGTTCGGGTTCAGGGGGAGGGTGTACGAGTACATGGTTCTCCCTTTCGGGATGTCCCTGAGTCCCAGGGTGTTCGTGAAGTGCACCGAGACGGCGCTCGCTCCCCTGCGGCGACGCGGTCTCCGTGTGGCGAGCTATATCGACGACTGGCTCTTGTCCGCAGACTCAGCCCAGGAGGCGCTAGGGAACATGACGTGGATCGTGTCCCACATGTCCTCCCTGGGTTTCACCATAAATCACGAGAAAAGCGTGATGGTGCCCTCTCAGTCGATAGAGTTCATAGGCATAGCACTGGATTCGGTCTCCTACACGGCTCGGTTGAGTCCGACAAGGGTCGACGCTTTCCTACAGTGTATAGCTCTGTTCAAACAGGGCTGCAAGCTCCCGTTCAGAATGTGCCTACGGATGTCTGGACTCATGGCGTCGGCCATATCCCTAGTCAGGTTAGGCAGACTGCATATGAGACCTTTCCAGCGATGGATAGGCTCTCTGCAGGTGCCCACCAGGGCCCTCTCACGACGAGTTACGGTCTCTGGGACCTGCACGCTTGCGTTGAAGTGGTGGTCAAACAGACAGGTCCTGACGGAGGGCGTCCCTTTGGGGCTACCAGTGGTCAGGAAGGTCGTCACCACAGATGCCAGCCTGACTGGTTGGGGAGCCACCCACGAAGGCAGGACGACCAGAGGAGTGTGGGAGGGATCTTTGAGTTCCGCCCACATCAACTACCTGGAGCTCCTAGCGGTTTTTCTGGCTCTGCGACAGTTCGAACCGCTCATACGGGGGTATCACGTCCTGGTTCGTACCGACAACACCACGACGATGTGCTATATCAACAGGCAGGGGGGCCTGAGGTCCCTGCGACTGCACACGCTGGCACACAGACTGTTGATCTGGTGCGACACTCGCTTTCTGTCCCTTACAGCTTGTCATGTCCCAGGGCTCCTGAACACAGGCGCAGACCTGCTATCCAGGGGCCCTCTCCGCTACCACGACTGGTCCCTACACCAGGGCGTGGCAGCACAAATATGGGAGAAGTTCGGGACGCCGGTGGTGGACCTGTTCGCCTCAGAGGAGAACAAGAAGTGCCAGCTCTTCTTCTCACTGAGGGGCTCGTCGACCCAGGGGATAGACGCGATGGCCCATCGCTGGCCCCGGGGTCTACTGTATGCATTCCCTCCCTTAGACCTGATTCCTCTCGTTCTGGCCAGAGTGAGGACTCAGGGCTCGAAGGTGCTCTTGGTGGCACCGGCCTGGGGGTCTTGGAGACAAGAGATATTCCCCCTCCTATACGACCAACCTTGGCAGCTCCCTCTGTGGAGGGACCTGCTGTCCCAGGCAGGGCACGAAATATTCCACCACCGGCCACAGGACCTGGATCTGTGGGTCTGGCCGGTGAAGGGTCGAACCTAGAAGCTGAAGGCTTACCGGCGAATGTCATTTCGACTATCCTGGGTGCTAGAGCTCTTTCGACTAGACAGCGTTACAACACAGCCTGGAAGGTGTTTGAACGTTGGTGTTCATCGAGACCTGTCAGGGTTATCCCTTTTCAGGCGTCAGTGACGAACATTTTGACTTTTCTACAAGAATTTCTAGATAGGGATCTTGGAAAATCTTCGGTTAAAGTCAACCTGGCGGCCATTTCGGCCTACCACGTAGGTATGAATAACAGACCAGTGAGTGAACACTTGCTGATCCGTCAGTTCATGAGGGGCGTCGCACGTGCCAGACCGGTGACCAGGTCACTGGTTCCGTCCTGGGACCTGACACTGGTACTGGGCGCCCTATCTCGGGATCCTTTTGAACCACTGGACACGGTGAGCTTGAAGGTCCTCACTTTGAAAACCGTTCTGCTGGTCGCTTTGACGACGGCAAAACGATCCAGTGATATTCATGCCCTCTCAGTGAACCCGAGCTGCATGAGGTGTAGTGGCAATGGTTCCAGGCTGTCACTCAGGCCAAATCTCTCTTTCATGCCCAAGACCTTCCCTTCCGGGGGGGCCCCGGTAGATCTGGCGGCTTTCCACCCACCTCCGTTCTCTTCAATGGAGGACAGGAGGTTGAATTGCCTGTGCCCAATTAGGGCCTTGAAGTTCTATGTGGACAGGACTGCCCCCTTCAGGAAGAATGATCAGCTGTTTGTGGCGTGGGATTCCCAGACCAAGGGGAAACCCATCACCAAAGTAAGGCTTTCACAGTGGCTTGTGGAGGCCTTACGGTTGGCTTATACAGCTGGAGGCATGGAGCCCCCGGAGGGCCTGAGGGCCCATTCCACCAGGGGCATGTCGGCATCCTGGGCACTTGCAAAAGGTGTCCCTATTCAGGATGTCTGTACGGCGGCAAGTTGGTCGTCTCCATCGACGTTTGCCGCGTACTATAACCTGGATGTGGTGCCGTCTGAAATGGCTCATGCCGTTTTGGACGTCGCTCCCAGGTAAAGGGTGGGTTGGGTTGGCCGTCACAGGTGAAAACCTGTGACACAAATGCTGGGGGCCCGATGGCCCCCTCGTGCTTTTCCTGGCAACTAGTGGTAGTCATACGGGGGGTGTATGATTCCCCATCGGCGATCCTCTAAGCGGAATGAGATTAAATAAACTCTGGGTTACTTTAGTAACCTCAGTTTATTAATCGAATGGAGCGATGAGGATCGCCCTTACTACCCTTCTTGCTTAACAACGGCAGAAGAAGCTGGTTGTCTAGGAATGGCGTGACAGAGCGTGGAGGTGATACTTATCACCTGAGGGCGGATCTAAGACCACGCAATGTCACGTAAAAAAGGCACGACAAATCAAATCAATTTGATCGTGAGGTTATGGATGTACTTCTGTGTTCACGCCACGAGATGGCGCTCCCCATCGGCGATCCTCATCGCTCCATTCGATTAATAAACTGAGGTTACTAAAGTAACCCAGAGTTAGTGTCGAAGTGTCCTTGAGCAAGACTCTGAACCCCTACTTGCTCCTGATGTGCAGGTTGGTGCTTTGCATGGTTTCCACCGCCATCAGTGTGTGAATGGGTGAATTAATGCACACTCTTTGTAAAGCGCCTTGGATAAAGGCGCTATATAAATGCACCATTTACCATTTTACTGCCTGACCAGACCAGGGGCCACATCTTGCACCACCCCTTACCCCTTATCCCTAAACTTATTTGCCATTTTTTACTATTTTAAAACATTTAAAAAAGAGTTCAACTAGCCAATCTGCATTGACACATTGTTCGCTTGTAGATCGGCTATTTTAAAATGGCAAATAAGTTTAGGGATAAGGGGTGGTGCAAGATATTGGGCCAGATCGTTGAGGATGTGTTTGTGTCTCTGCTCCTCCTCCTCTTACAGCCCATCCTTGCAGCCAACCTGGGCATTCAGGACACCTGTGGGGTGCACAATCTGCATGGCATGCCTGGCATCCTGGGAGGTCTGGCTGGCATCGTGGCTGTGGCCATGGGCAAGAAGGGGTAAGAAGAGAGCACCGCACCGTGAAGGAAGAAGTCCGCACACAGTCTTTGCTCCAACAGTGTTTATTTTGTTAAAGATGGAGTGCCATGATTTCTCCCCCCCCCCCCCCCCCCCCTAAAACATGATCATCAGGTATTATTATAATATAAGGAGGAAGAACTTTTTTCCAAAAAGTGTACAGTATTTGTTAAAATCATGCTTTTATGTGGACACGCCCACCAGTTCATTAAGTATGCCTGGTTTGCCTGGTGGGTGGTGATGGGTGGTGATCCACCTGAACTGAAGCCACACCCACAGCTGTAGTTGTATGATAAAGGGGGAGGGGTTAGGGGAGGGGCTGATAGTGTGATATCACTATATTACTGTTTATTTCATTGGCCCGTTTGGGTTCAGCCTCCAGGAAGAAACCCTAAATACAAAGTTAATACACCATTGCACATAAAAATTACTCCAGGGTGTCTGATAAAGTATTGTCACCTCATAGACACATGCAAAACTGGACAAATACAAAAATTGTGGCACTCCCTCTTTAGAACACTGACATTTTATTCAGGACACTAAGAGAGCCCCGCCCCCCACGCTATTCATTTCAATGGCAGTGAGTCGCTCAGTGGCGTTTTGAAGCACCCGGAAGAACGCTCTACACTTCCGCGTTTATTTTGGTTGGCAAACTATACGTAAGTGCAAACGAGCGCCAGGGGGTCGTCGCTATGTTGTACTTGTCGCCATGTTGTAACATTCCATTTTTGCCACGGATATACGAAATGAAGTGGACAATAATATGAATAGAAACACACAGATAGATAGCCCTGAATGACTATACAGTCATATACGGTAATATACAGGTGTGACGGTACAATTCGGCAGTTTACCGGAGTTTGTTGGAAAGTTTAACGGGAGTTTCCAGTAATATACACATCCGTATTCCATGCTTTTTGCACAGTGATACTCTGAGAGTGTTCAAATGGAACCAAATGGACCCATAATGGTCCATTTGGTTCCATTTGAACATTCTCAGTGTTAAGGGTGTCTCTTTAATTTCATAACCACTAGTACTAGTTGGACTCCGTCATACTGATTCTGAAGAAAACCTGGAGACTTGGCATTCAGTAAGTGCGAGTTATGATCTAAATAAGAACATTATAATGGTGTGTGAAACAGAAAATATAACGTTTTCCCCACGGACACATTGTTTGTGACCGCAGACGAGCGGTCAATGTTAGAGGGACATTCCACCCTTTTTGCATACAAATATATGTTAATGACGTTTAGAAGATTTAGAACGCTTTCCTGGGGGTCTTTATTTGTGTAATTTGTGGTTTTAGATATTTTAGATTTTAGCAGTGAGCCCAGTGTCTCTGATGTCATGCACACTTGGCTCACTTAATTCCTGGACTACAATTCCCATAATGCTTTGGTGCACTGCTCCTCCTTGTGGATAGAGGGGGGGCTGTCTTAGCTGTCTTACTGAGACAACATGCAGTCCAGGAAGTAAGTGAGCCCAGTGTCCATGACATCAGAGACACTGGGCTCACTTCTACAATCTAAAATATCTAAAACCATATATTAGGCTACACACATAAAGACCCCCATGAAAGTGTTCTAAATCTTCTAAACGTCATTAACATATTTTTTTTTTGCAAAAAGGGTGAAGTGTCCCTTTAAACCTTAGTTGTGCAGGGTTTCCTCGTGCTAAATGCACAGACCCGGCTGCAGTTCCACTCATACACTACGCTGGGTCAAATTGATTGATTGATTGATTGATTGATTGATTGATCAGGAACAGGCTCTGGAAATAAATGCACGTGGCCCACTGGCCCATGTGACCACTAATGTTAAGCAGTCTTATTTATACTTTAGAGCTTTTCAAGTGGGCCCTGAACCACAAATTAAGGATGGGAACCACTGATGTAGTGGGCTTCTTTTTTTTTTTTTTTTTTTGGCCTTCATAATCAAGCTAATACGTGTGTGTGTGTGTGTGTGTGTGTGTGTGTGTGTGTGTGTGTGTGTGTGTGCGTGCGTGCGTGCGTGCGTGCGTGCGTGCGTGCGTGCGTGCGTGCGTGCGTGCGTGCGTGCGTGTGTTCTCTTGTTCATCAGACCTAACGACTCGGCTGCCATGCAAGCCGCCGCTCTGGCCTCTTCGCTTGGCTTCGCGCTGGTCGGGGGCGCAATCACAGGTGGGTGGACGGACGCAAAGTTACTAGTTATAGTTTCAGGCTTTTTAGCTAACTCTCTTGTCCAGAGCGAGTTCAGAGTTGTTCAAGTTATCAAATAACACGGGTGAGATCTACGTATCATCCCTTGTCAAACGATGGATACATGCGGATGAGTGTGTGTGTGTGTGTGTGTGTGTGTGTGTGTGTGTGTGTGTGTGTGTGTGTGTGTGTGTGTGAAAGAGAGAGAGAGAGACCGAGAGAGAGACCGAGAGAGAGACCGAGAGACAGAGACTTAATTAGTAAATAAGTTAAAATACTGACCTATGTTTTCTGGGGAAGAAAATCAAATATTTATTCTAAAAATTGCTATATACTGTACATAGCAACAAGAATTTAGTTTTATTCTTCTGTACAGCACTTTTTAAACTGTGAGTTGTAAAATGTGCTTTATAAATAAAGTGGATTGGATTGGAAGAACCCTGAAAGGGGTTCCCGACCCGTCCAGAAGGGCCTTCTGCACCTGGACAGCATGGTGTATCTGCCACTTGAGTTAAAAGTGTTCGTATGACTACTCAAATGTGTTCCGCATTCATTCCAGGTCTGATAATGAAGCTTCCATTCTGGGGTCAGCCTCCAGACCAGAACTGCTTCGACGACTCTATTTACTGGGAGGTGAGACCTATATCCCACCGCTCTAAATATCACGTGTGGATCGTGTCCAGGGTCCACCGCTGCATTATGGCTCTAGGAGAGGGACAACTTTGATGATGGAGAGGGCCACTATATTTCCACACTCACTCCAGAGGGCCACTATAGTTCCACACTCACTCCAGAGGGCCACTATAGTTCCACACTCACTCCAGAGGGCCACTATAGTTCCACACTCACTCCAGAGGGCCACTAAAGTTCCACACTCACTCCAGAGGGCCACTATAGTTCCACACTCACTCCAGAGGGCCACTAAAGTTGCACACTCACTCCAGAGGGCCACTATAGTTCCACACTCACTCCAGAGGGCCACTATAGTTCCACACTCACTCCAGAGGGCCACTATAGTTCCACACTCACTCCAGAGGGCCACTATAGTTCCACACTCACTCCAGAGGGCCACTAAAGTTGCACACTCACTCCAGAGGGCCACTAAAGTTGCACACTCACTCCAGAGGGCCACTATCTTCACACACTCGGGGCCACTCTATTTACACACTCACTTCAGAGGGCCACTATATTTATTTATATTTACACTTTCATTCCACATTACTATAGGCCTACTGTCAGACATCATTTCAACTTAATTTCCCCCCGCTAAAATGTTTACCTTGTAGATATGCTATTTTGGCAGATCTACCAATAAATAATAAATTGTTAAGCATCTTTTTGAATTAATTTGCAAGATGGCTACACAATTAGAGAACGGAAAATAATTGTTATTTTGATCAACATTTGCCTGTCATCTCTCCCAGTGTACCACATCAATACAGCATGGAATTGTGGACAAAATCTTATACATCAAAATATTATTTAGTTTTGAGTTCTGCAAGGCTAAATCTCATCATGGTGGTCCGTGGTTCAAATGCCAAATAAATATTGGACCTTGATATGACAAAAAATGTGGCACTGGTTGAAAACAAACACTTTTCAGTTGTTCTTGAATACGTTTTTGCTTTGTTTTTTGTGATCAGGTGCCTGAGGAAGAGACAGACGGTGAGGAGAGTCTGGCCCAGAACAAAGCCGAAGTTTAAACCTCATTCTGAACCCAACACCCACCTGAGAGACATCACTTCAGCACCACTCATGTCAACGCGTTCATTTCACAGCGCTATAACCACTTGAGCCCCTATATTCAAAGATCTTCCAAAAACAGTGGTGGTAAAAGTACTCAAACGTTTTACTTAAGTAAAAGTATGAATGCTGCAATGTAGATGTTTGAAGTCCCTTATTCAAAATGTGCTCAAGTAAAAGTACAAAAGTATCAGCATCAATATATATTGCAGAATGTCCCATTTCACATAAAAAAAACATTTCAAAATGGGTACAACATCTTTTGAAAATGGACGATCTACAAGCTCACAATGCGTCGCATTGTAGATCTTCTATTTTCAAATGGACTAAATGTATAGGGTTGAAGAGGTTAATGTATGTTTTCTAATGAAAATTGAAATCTCCAAAAACTAGTAACTAAAGTTTTCAAATAATTATAGTGGAGTAAAAGAACACATTTTGGCTCTGAGATGTAGTGGTAAAAGTACTGGAAATTGGAAATACTCAAGTAAAGTACAAATACCTCAAAACTGTACTTAAGTAAATGTACTTACTTTCCACCACTGTCCAGAAATAGGGCCGATCCACGAGATATAGGGCTTTCAGAGTAAAAGCTGCCATATCTCCCTGGCACCCCGAGCTCCTATTTTGAAAGAAATCCTGGCGCTCATTGTGTTAAATGGCATTATTGTTTTGTTATTCAAAACCATAAATCCAGAAGTGGTTTATAGTGAGGGGGGAAACGATTTGGACACATTTACATTAGTAGTATCTTGGAATGTGACTGACACACCTATATATTGTGACTCAAGGATTTAAAAGAGCACTTTGCCCCTTTTTCAACTCTATTGAAAATGATTGGTCCTCAGTCATTGTAAGAAGACACAATTCCTACTCCTGTGTCTCATTGGTGGGCTGTGGACAGTCCTGGAACCTGCCTATACCAATGACAGCATTGATGTGTATTCCAAGTCAATAGAAGCCATTGATCTTGAATTAAGAATATAAGAAAATAAACTAAACGACCAAATCTGCCTATCGATTATGTCACTGTAGGCATGTTTCTGAACTGTCCACAGCCCCCCTCTGAGATACAGAGTGAGTAGACAGAAATGCCATCGTATATAATGACCATTATAGTTCGGACCAATTATACGAAGATAGGTTGAAAATGGGCAACGTGCACCTTCGATAACAACCTTGGATATGAACAGAGCAGTAATACAAACTAATGCAATTATGTACAGACTAAGAACTTTCCGGACTTTGTTTGGCAACCGTCCTGAGTTAATGTGCAAAACATAGGCTATAATATAAAGAATGTTACACCGCTGCCAACTAAAATAACACCAATAAGCTCTTATTTTCCCTTATTTTTATATGAAATATCCAAAGTCTATGGTTTTAGGCTATTTGTATGGTGTCTATCTCTCCTATAGTACCTTTTTTCTTTTTTGACTGGCAAATATTGGTGCCAACGTAAAGGGAAACTTCACCCTGCCATGTTAATGGCATTTAGAAGATTTAGAACACTTTCCTTTTATTTGTGCAATGTGGTTTTAGATATTTTAGCATTGAGCCCAGTGTCTCTGATGTCATGGACACTGGGCACACTTCCTTCCTGGACTACATGTTGTCTCAGTAAGACAGCCCTCCACCTATCCACAAGGAGGAGCAGCACACCAAAGCATTATGGGAATTGTAGTCCAGGAAGGAAGTGTTGATGACATCAGAGACACTGGGCTCACTGCTAAAATCTAAAACATCTAAAACCCACATATTACACACATACAGACCCCCAGGAAAGTGTTAGAAATCTTCTAAACGTCATTAACATAATTTTGTTTTTTGCAAAAAGGGTGAAGTGTCCCTTTAAGCTTTCCTTGCATTTGCCTGCTGCGTTAGGTGAGCTGACTGGAGCCCTCTGCTGGAACCACG
Organism: Electrona antarctica; assembly: GCF_951216825.1. Classification (NCBI taxonomy): domain Eukaryota; kingdom Metazoa; phylum Chordata; class Actinopteri; order Myctophiformes; family Myctophidae; genus Electrona; species Electrona antarctica. The sequence continues at coordinate 43,270,362 of NC_136798.1, read as the reverse complement.
TGGAATCACATGCCAGGTCTATGAGGTTGACATCAGCTGCATCAACATGGCTCTGACCCATGGGGCAAGGATAGTTAGTGCAAAACGCTCTTACCGCTAATCAGTTTTACGCATCTGTCCCTGTTTTTTCTACACAGTAAAATCCTCAGTTAATTTGCTTGAAACACTGAGAATGTTATTGCGTACCTACCTGTATAAATACCTTTTTGCCGGAAGTGGACTGCGCTTTCCAAACCATGTATTTGACATTATAAGAGTTGTCCCTGGACAAACAAAGTTATTTTTTTTGGTATTCTATTTACATGTAGTTTAATCTTATATGCACAGTTTTTCTGTTTTGTTTTGTAATAAATAAGTAAATAAACAAATGGATATTGTCAGTTTGTTTCAATCCCTACATTAAATCCCTTAAATCAGACACATTATATATATATATATATATATATATATATATATATAGACCAATTATTTGTTTACAAACATTGGGGCTGGGCGCACGGGTGACTGTTTAATGTAATCAATTCCCAACAGATCTCCAAACCTGTTGTTTTTGGGAGTTTCAGTCCATTCAACCTCCTCTTGTGAGTTGGCTAGTGAGGTGCTCCCTAGGAGACATTTATACTTCAAAGCCCAACAGTGTTGCACACAGAGAACAGCATCGCGGGACGAAGCATAAATTATACTTGATGGACTGCAGGTGCGCGTGCAGCCGTGCACAAATAGGCTCTGCTGCCGTGATCATGAGCGCACCTCCCGTTCTTATGACAGCGACTGGAGGTGTGGTTTTGAGGACAACTGTTTTGAATGAAGCAATATTACACGAGAGGGTGTGGGTTAACGTGATTATTGCCACGACAGGGATGCGGTGAGGAACGAGACGAAGTCGAGTTCCGCAAGCATCACTGAAGTGGCAATAATCACGTTAACCCACACCCTCGAGTGTAATATTGCAATTATACAACAGTTACCCTTAAAACTAAGAAAATCGCTGAAAGAATATATTTTTTTAATGACAGATGTAGTCACTACGACCACAAATGTCCCAAGAAACTAGATAGCCTAGCCACCGAGTTTGCTAGCGCTCTGGGAAAACAGCAGCTGAATTATTTGTTTTGATTAGGTGGTGAATGGTGCTGGTTTAACCCACGGCTAGAAGGCTGTTTCAACCAATCAGATTGCTTCCTCGAAACGACCTGTGGTATAATTGCTATTATTGTTCAAACACAACAGAAACCAAGGACTATGTATTTCAAGGGCGAGAGATCACAATACAAATCCTAATCATTCTTCCTCCACACTGGGAGAAAAACAGCATCTGAAAGTTTGATGGGGCATGTTTTACACGTGAGCGCAGTTAGAACTTTTCCATTGCATCTTATGAGAGGTGGTGTTCTTCTGCTGCCTTTTAGCGCGCGCATGCTGTTTCTTATCAGTGTGACGTCGTCTGATAAGGCGTCTATAGCCACTCAGTAGTGTTGTGCTCTTGATGAAAGTATGATGAAACATCAAGCAGTGAAAACAGCAGGCCAGAACCAAACTGACTGCAGATAAAACATTATTTCAGATGTATGATGCTACAAAGAACGAAACGAAAAAGAAAAAAAAACGAAACATAGAAAATGTAGTTTTTTGGTGTGTTTTTATTATATCCTACATTTGTATTTTTTTGTTTAGTTTCATACTAATACATTAACGTGGTTTTATGCAATACATTTGTCTATCGGTCTATTTTTTAGATTAATAAAACAAGCTTTGTTGAATAGAAAATATATAAGCACATTGGTAGCCTAAAGTGCTATCAACCAGTGTTGATTTCGTCGACTAAAACTAAGACGAAAAATGTTCATCGACTACCCTTTTCCACTGACGAAAACTAAATGGAAACTAAATAACAACTAAGCTATGATGACTAAATCTAAGACTAAATATACTGACAATTTCGTCAACAAATAAAAACTAGACTAAAATGTTAGGAAGGGACTAATGGACAAGAGATCTGCTATTTTCAGCAAGTGTAAAAACAGTCATTATGACTGCATCAAGGCCCGCCAAAATACATTTTAGTCGACTAAATCAACTGTAGATTTAGTCGACTAAAATCATATGATATTTAGTTCGACTAAAACTAGATTAACACTAAAACATTCCAGGTGACTAAAATGTGACTAAAACTAAATGAAAACTATTCAAGAGACTATGACTACAACTAGCCCCAGCGGGGCAAGCTTTTCCGGGAATCTGGCATTCTGCCGCGTGGGTGGAGCTTAATTTCCATCATCAAACCGTGTGGTTTGATTCGCTGCTGGAACGCAGCGAATCAGGCTGGAACCCAGGCTAATGTACAGTATAGCAACATACATTGTTTTGTAATTATTGAATAAATATTTGAAGTTTTCAGAAAACTTAGGCCAGGATTTTGAAGGCCTCAGGTCTAAGTGGGATGAACATGGAATGGATTCATATTTCAACTTGAATGTTATAAATTAATGAGATGTATGATGTATGTATGATGTATGATAAGAGCGGCCCTCACTTCACACAGGTGTGATTTTTTATTTACCATCTTGTGTTTATCTGCGCCCTCCTGGGCGGAACCCACAGGCACTGTTTTTTTAGGCCTCTGTCCAGTTTTTTTGTAACCCAATGTTTGTCCCAACACAAACATTAAATGCCATTGACAATGAATGGACAATTTTGTGTGTTTGTGTAAACACTAACATTTGCGTGACACAAACATTGATGACGAATGTGAGCTGAGGACGCAGATTGTGATTGAGATGATGTATGATGATGTACGATGATAAGAGCGCCCCTCACTTCACACGGGTGTGATTTTATTTGAATACATTCAAATCCAGATTTCACCCACTTCTAGTGGTCAGAGGCCAAAATGCTCAAATATGAAGGTTGGTCACAGACACCTGTTTCTGAGAACAGAACAGTTTCTGAGACATTTGGACTTAGTTAGTGTTACCCAGAGAAATATGACCGTTGGTCACTTTCTGACCATGTGCTTGTTGACAAAGTGAATTTTTCACAAAGTTGTACAAGTCCATATAAAACCACACTCATGGCATCGGATGCGTCTTTGAAAGGCCTTTCTTAGCGTATGTGGTTCAGTGCTGATAATTACTCCAAGCTGGAGTAATAATTCAAAAACTAACTCTTTCTAACATGCATTTCACTAGTACAGACCACACATTCAATCGAACATCGTTTGACATGGTTTAGCGTTTATTTAGAAGAGAAGTGGAACATGAAGAGGAATGGTAGAAATGAGATGCATGTTGATATGCGTGCATATTGATATGCGTGGGATGGCCTTGGACTGTCCGTGTGGGATGAGGGGGGAAGGGAGGAGGATGATAGGTTGGGAATAGGGGAAGGAGGGGGGGAGTGAGGATGTAGGAGGTTTCCGAGGGGCTGGGTGACGGGTGAAGGGGGGGGGAGGGTCGAGGGGTGAGGGAGACATGGATGAGTTGGCGTTACAGGAGGGGGGAGGGGGTGAGGGGGGGGGGGATGATAGTTTAGACTAAGCCCCTGGGGGAGGTGAAGGATGAGAGCAAGCTCTGTATGGGGGAGGTGTTGGACGAAGGCCGGGTTCCGGGGGGGTAGGATACCCTGAGTGTTTGGCATGGGGTCTGAGTAGCGGGCGTCCTGATCGTACGAGGACACGCCCCCAATCCGAGACCCCAAAAGGATAGATAATGATCGAGAATCGATCGTGGAGCATTTACTGGACCAGAGATCCGTGAGCGGCTCTGAGGTCCTGAACGCTCGTTCGGAAGTAAGCGTGGTACGCTTGAGATGACCAGCGCCCTAGGAGTTGGACGGTGTGGTCAGTGATACCTTGTCTGGAGGCCGTGGAGGCGGCGCCGATCCGGAATGAGTGGCCGGGGAAGTCGGATGCTGAGTATCCGGCCTTGGTCAGGATCTGGCGGAGATGGTAGAGGAACCGGCGTCTGGTGGCTGTGGTTCCGGTATCTGTAGTAAACAGAGGATCGAGAGGAGAGGCACGGGAAGAGCGCCTGCTATGTAGACTCGGATGGTGGATGGAAGCATGGCCCGTGATGAATGGCAGTGGCTGATGTAGGAGGTGAGTGTGATGAGGTGATGAGGTGTGAGAGTGAATCTGCTCTTTCGTTGTGGTGGCCGGGGACGTGAGCTGCTTGAATTATGAAGTTATGGGTGACCGAAATCCATGTGAGGCGTCTGAGGAGAGCCATGGGGGGTAGTGAGGAGGAGTGACCTTTATTTATTATTTGGACAGTGGCTTGGTTGTCTGAGTGGATGAGGACTGAGCGGCTGGTCCATTCGTGACCCCAAAGAGAGGCCGCGACTATAACAGGGTACAATTCATGACGGAATTTCGAGGAAGTTGGAGATGAGGAGTGAGATGCGGTCTAGTTTCTCTGGGGTAGTGAGGCTTGGAGGGTGGCTGAGTCTAGATTGGTGCCCAGGAACTCTATTTTTGTCAGAGGCCCCATGGTTTTTTGTTGGCGAGGGGGATGCCGAGCGCTGCGAAGGTAGCCTTGAGGCATGTTAGGCTGCGAGCGGGGGGGGGGGCTGATGGCGGGTCGATGGTGAGGAAATCATCCGGGAGGTGGACTAGGTGGGGGATGTGGTTGGTGTTGAGGAGGAACCAGCATTGGCTAGTTTGGGGGGGTTGTGGGGGCAGCTGGGCCGGTTGTGCACTCCGCCGCAGTAGGAGCAGACGTGGAGCATCTTGCATGTGTTCTGGCTGCATCCCATGTCATTGAAGTTGTTGCAGAGCATTCGGGAACCAATGAACATAATCTTGCGGCCCCGCTTGTCCAGGGCTTGGGAGGAGGAGGGGAAGGTGGTCGGGCCGGTGGGGCGGTTGGTTTTTTGCTGTTTTGCAGGGGCTGGTTGGGAGTGCGGCGTGTGCGTGGGAGCTGGGGCGGATGAGGCGGGTCTGGGTGGTGGTTTGGCTGAGAGGACGCACTCGGTGGTGGGGTGGGAGGGGCAGCCGCAGATGGTGCAGGCGAGAGCTCTACTGCCGGCGAAGAGCCGGCAGTAAAGCTCTACGTCGAGGGCGCCCCAGTAGGTGGAGACGTTCCACTGCTGAAGGCGGGCTGCTGCTCTCGCCGCAAATTGCCGGTGATATTCATAGAAAAGGGGGCCGCTGAAGCGCGCTGCGAGATCTGTGATGAGGTAAAGGTAATGATCTAGTTCTTGCCTCCTGTGTGGATACTGAGAGCAGATAACGTCGGTGAAAATGGAAAAGGCTAGGGTGAATTCTGTGTGGGTGAGGGGGGATTGGGCTGATGAGGAGGATGTGAGGTCGCAGAGGGTTATTGAAAACCCTCCGCAGTCTATTGCTCTTGGCTGGAAAGAGTGAGAGCAGGGTTTGAGGATGGAGGCGAGGTCAATATCATTACCCTGCAGGATCTGGTGGTGGAGGTGAGTGGACACTGGAGGCGGGTTGAGAGCGAGTGGCATCACGGTCGGTGGCATCACGGCAGCGGCTGCGGAGGAGAGAGAAAAGGGGGGGGGGAGAGACATGGGGGAGGGGGGGGAGGGATGGGGAGGAAGGGGGGAAGGGTGCTCTGGGGCAGCTGGGCACCCTGAGGTGGGGGAGGTGCTAGCCGGCTCGGGTCAGTGGCCCTGGGAGCGTAGGGCTGGCTAGCGGCCTGGGGAACTGAGGGGGAGAAGGAGAGAGCTGGGGGGGGGGGGGGGGGGGGGGGGTGAGAGGAGTGTGCAGGGGGGTTGGATGACAGTGAAGCCTGCATAGACTGGGATGTAAGCCTTCCGAGGAAGGCTTGGGAGGGGGGGGGGGGTTGAAAGAGGGGAAGGAGGGGGGAGCAGGCACAGGGGGGTGAGAGGTATGCTGCGGGGGAGGTAATGGTAGTCTGGACTGGGTGGCTGGAGGTCCGAGGCGGCTTAAGATGGACCGGCCTGGAGGTACAGGAGGGAGGTTTATTATATTGGTCGTTGTTACGGATGGTTTGCTCACCTCGGCTGTACTGGACGGGCAGCGCAGGGACCTCTCTCCTGGCGACGCGTCGTCTGCTGGAAGGACCCGGGATGACGTCATCGGGTCGCGACGCTGTTGTTGCCGGACGTGCTGGAGTGGAGCACTGAATTAGCAGCGTGAACAGTTGGCCTTTGTTGGCAGTCCTGCAGTGTGGCTCGTTCCTCTCGAGGAGAGCCCTTCTGAGCGCGGCGACGGTCCACTCGTTGTAGGGACGAATGGTCGGCCTGGTTGGCGCGGCGGAGGAGTGCGGAGCCGATGCGGCGGACGCTGGCAGGGACTCGAGACGAGGAGGGGGTGGAGGTGGGGGATCGATGCGAGACCGGCGTTGGAGAGGCGGAGGGAGAGGGGGGAGAACGCGGCGGCGAGAGGACGAGAAACGGGGGGATCTCGGTTCCAGCCGGGTTGCCTGCGATGCCCTGATGAAGCTGGGGGCGGACCGAGGCAGCACGCCGGCCGGCAGGATCCTCTGGACGAGCGGCGTTTCAGGAAGGTCCTGAAAATCGTCGTCGGAGTCGGGGGGATGGAGGTCGAGACTATCCATGGTGTGTGAGTGAACGAGTTGCTTAGCACGAGCGTGTCGTTTGGTTTGTGCTGTGTATAGTACGAGCTGTACGAGATACAATGCACGAGTGACAGGTGAAACAGGCTGGCATATATACTCTTCCCTTTAATGGAGCGAGGGTGGTGATAGGGCAGAGAGCTAGGCAGTTGCCATGGCAGCAGGGCCTCGGTGAGTGGCGAGGGTGGAGCTGGCATCGGTAGTCATGGCAGGTAAGTGGTGGAGTTGATTGTAGCTGTGGGGAAGGAGGTGAGCTAGATACCTGAGGCTAGGAATAGAATTAGCATGGCATGGTGGCAGAGGAGGTCACCGATCTTAGCTTGTAAGCATGGCCTTCCTCCTGAACATATGTTGTACCAACTCCATACATTGCAATCAATGGACAGATCATCAATCTGGTTCAGGCTGCACACCTGCTGCTCATTCGTCATTCCTGATTGCAGACCCCGCCCACACACCGTATAAAAGGCCTCTGATTCCACTACCACCTTTCTCACTCACTCAGTCAGTCAGTCAATGCTGTGCAGCACAAACAACATGTCCGTTACACTCATGTGACGTGATTTTTTGTTTAGTGGATGGAATGGTCCTATGTGGGACTTGCCTAGCTCCTCTCCTTAATTTTCTTCAGTTTGGCTGACATATCCTGTCATTTTTGGTTATCCCCCCCCCCCCCCCTCCCCCCAAAAAAAATAAAAAAATAAAACAAAATACTGGCTGTGGACCCCCATATGTAGCTATGCTTTCCTGGTTTTAATGGGTTAAAGTAGTATGCTGGACCAGTGTGACCAATATGTGCTGTGGACGAGACATTGATTGATTTATTTAGCATCATTAACCAGCTATCACACAGTGTAGTTAGCAGAACAGTGTGTTGGTGTTGGGAACTTGGGACATGTCACTGTCACAACTACTACTAAACCTATTCCACACTAGTTAGCAGAGCAGTGTGTTGGACATGTCACAATCACAACTACTACTAAACCTATTCCACACTAGTTAGCAGAGCAGTGTGTTGGACATGTCACAATCACAACTACTACTAAACCTATTCCACACTAGTTAGCAGAGCAGTGTGTTGGGACATGTCACAATCACAACTACTACTAAACCTATTCCACACTAGTTAGCAGAGCAGTGTGTTGGACATGTCACAATCACAACTACTACAAATAAGTAAGTCAGAAAAGGGAACATTTCAATTCACTTTCATTGTGGTGATTTTTGTCTGGATGGAAAGACTAAATTAAGCAACAGTATTCCCTGGTCTGAATGATGACGTTAACTTCTCTCCCTTTCTTTAAAATATCTTGTATCTTACATTCATGTTGACTTATTGATACTGACTTCTCTCTAGTCCTCTCAACAGACTACTCAGCCACAGTGTTGATTTAAACTAAACTAAAGCTGTGATGAAACATGTTAGTCGACTACCTTTTTTCACTGAGAAACTAAATCAAAACAAAATAAAAAATGTTATGACGAGTAAAACTGACTATGTTGACAATTTCGTCAACAAATAAAAACTAGACTAAAATGTTAGGGAGGGCCTAGTGGAGAAGAGATCCAGTAGAATTAAAAGACAAGTCATTTTATGTTTGTTTGCGCTCTGAAAATAGCAGATCTTCAAGCTCAGCTTGTAGATAAAGTGATAGCGCTATAGGAAGTTATGCTCAAACTGCACCAATTATTTCCTTTCCAATCCTTTATTTTGAAGTGCCGTCCTAGTGTTTCCTGTCCTCCCTAGTAGATGCAGATCCTGTCTTGACTCTCCCATCCTGTGTATCGTTAACGCAGTTCACCTGTGTTCTGTTGGCGGTTCAGCCAATCCGTTGTGTGCTGTTGGGCGGTTCAGCCAATCCTGTGTGTGCTGTTGGTGCTTCAGCCAATCCTGTGCTAATTACCCATGGTGTTCAGCTGTGTGCTGTTAGCCCTGTGTCTATAGGCCAGTTCTTCCGCATTCACTTTGGCTTGTTGACTTGTACCGTCCTCTTCTTGTTCTCTGTTGCGATCTGGCAGAAACATCTCATCATCCTTGTTTTAACTTTCTGTGGCTTTGTGTCACACTAAAGTAGCAGATCTACAAGCTCAAAATGCATTATGTGATGTGGTTGGAGTTTGTAGTCCTAGTGTCAAACTAAAGTTTCAAAAGTAGCAGATCCACAAGCTCAAAAATCATGAAAATCAAACAAATTATTTGGCAACAAATACAACAATGGCTACACAGTATAAATGAAAAAGTACAAAAGTGTATGTAGTGTGTGGGTGTAGGAGTGGAAGACAAATATTTGATTCATCAAATGTGTTCTAAGCTTATATTTAAAATTATTTAGTGAAGTAGACTTTGATGAGATCACAGTATAGCTGTTAAAAAAGAAATAGTCACATTATTCTGTTATTCAGAAATTACATTACACATTCAGAAACTGTGCAAAAGGTGTTGACTGCCGTCAGATTCAGGCACAAGCAGATAATACTTTCTAACAAACAAAATTGTTACTTTTAAAAGTATATGTAGTAAAATTCCGAATAACACATACCAAATCAATTGAGTACGTGGCAGTGAAATACTTTACCCTTTCACAATTTAGAATTAGTTACAAACACATTCACGAGATAAGCATAAATAGCAGAATTCACACCCACATCATGGAAGACCACATAAGGATGCATCTGAAAATCATATTGAATTATTTTCAATCAAATTATTCACATCTGTTTCGGCCAAAGAATACAAGTGCTGCAAATAATATAAGGCAGATCTTTCAGACGCCACTGCTCACACACACCATCATTTTCTGGTAAAATAAATAAATGGCACGACGGACACAAACAAAGCTACAGAAGCAGGTATTGAAGGACAAAATAGAAAGTACCTCTGTCCAACTGTAGAGAAAACCAGAAGGACCAAAATAGAGAACAAATCAGTCACACTTTGTCAATTAATCAATCAATTAAATCACAGTATTGGCTTTCAATGTTCACAAAGGACAAATTGCATGTGTGTGTGAGAATGCTCAAAACAAATTAACAAACAAATGTTGTACGTGGAGATATGCCAAATATCCCTTCACATGTCTGAATGATTTAGAGGTTTACCAGAATTTAAGGCAAAATTTGAGCATAGTCAAAACCAATGCACGAAGACAAAAAACAAGGAATAACTAAGGAATATTTCACGTGGAAAAAGTGGTCATTAAGGATGTTTCAAGTGGGGGGAAAAAACAAACAAGGAGTGAACAGTCAAATACAGATAACCTCACCTCACTTTAGGAAGTAGGCCAACACAGTCGAATACTGATATTATGTTCAAATGAATTTCACATCATCAGGATAGGTAACAAAGGCCTTTGTATTGAGTTTGTGCTTGAAATGTACTGTAATTCTGCAAACTGTTAATAAATTCTTCAATCAATCAATCAAAAAGGAGGGTTACCCATTAATTTGTTAAACATGGCAAGAACAGCAAAAAAGGGACACACCAGATTCAGCCTGTCTAATATAATGCAAAGTGTGTTAAAGGGTAAGACCACTTTTTTAGAGGTTTGGGTTGTTTTCTTACCTTATTATGGGCAAACTATTCCATTCCATGAGTTATTTCGCTCCGTTGTGTTGTTTATTAGAAATTTAATAAATAAAAAATAGGGTCCATTGACTTCCATTGTAACGGATTAACAGCTCTCAAAGTCACTATTTTAGCACATAAATGAACGCAACAAAAGCTGATTCTGACAGTTTATGACATCAGGGAAACTCATGCGGTTTTATTTTTAATACAAAATTTCAACTTTGTCTTGTTTTGACTAATTTGTGTAGAAAGAAGATCCGGTAGGTATGCCTACGCCGACCGAATCACTGCTGTGAAAAACGATCTGATTGGACCAAAACTGTACACCACTTCCTTATTGGAAATGACGGATGTAAACACATGGATTTGATCTCGTCCGCTTGTCACTAAAAACATACACAATGGACGTGTTTGAGGGAGACACTTTAGAAGACACTTTAGAAGAAGTGTGTAAAGTGTCTGTGTCTGGGACTGCTCATATGCGAGGCTGCAGCTGGATGCATCTCAAACAGCTTGGAGACTTCTGTTTACAAACGAAACCTCGCAAGACGACCCGCGAGAGTTGGGAACGCGGTAGCACTGCTTCAGTCTATCTCCGACTAAAATAGTAACTTTATGGTGTCATAAACTGTCAGAATCAGCTTTTGTTGTGTTGGTTCATGTGCTAAAAGACTGACTTTGAGAGCTGTTTCCCCGTTACAACGGAAGTCAATGAGCGACTTTTTTTATTTCTCAAATTTCTAATAAACAACACAACGGAGCGAAATAACTCATGTAATCGACTAGTTTGCCCATAATAAGGTAAGAAAACAACCCAAACCTCTAAAAAAGTGGTCTTACCTTTTAACACGTTTTATAACTGCCTAAATGGCCAGACAAATAGTCATGGACAAAAAAAAGAAAAAGTTGAGCAACCTGCTGAACAGAATTTCACCCGAGATCGCTAACAGCGTGTGGGAACGAAAAGCCTCTTTCACAATCAAACACACCATCAGTCCTAAGCAGCACCTCAGTAACCTTCTGTCTAGGCTTGTTGGCAGAAGGATTCACTGGTGATCGGAACACATGGACATATTATTCAAGGTCATTTCATCACGGCCCTTCCCTGCCTGTGCACGGGTCACAGCGCAAACAGGGAATACAACTGTGGCGCCCGTACACGCGACTGATCCAAATCGATCACAGCATTTTCGACCATCTCCCCCCAGTGAGATCATTGCCGAAGAACAACACAACACAACGCCTGCCGACTAGTAAACACACAAGTAGCCTACCCACTAGCATTAAAAAAACAGGGCGAATGCAAAAATGCAACGTGGCACCTAACAAATTAATTTCCACCCCTAACACTAGAACATCAAAACCTGCAAAAAAATCTAATGTTTTACAAATATATTTTCAGTATACATTATTTGTTACGTGTGAACCCTCAAATATATGCCATGCAATCTCGTGCCTTATTTATGTCATGCAAACACCACTCCATTTCTATATCTTCATCTTTCACATTCTCTCACACAAACACACATTTGTCAACTGAGATATAGATCAAAGTTAGATCATTGCCGAAAAACAACACAACGCCACCGACTGGTAAACGCACAAGTAGCCTACCCACTAGCCTTGGGTGGCACTGCTGGGTGAGACCCCTAGAGACCATGGGGTGGTGAGACTGGGGTGGCATGCAGGGAATTAGGAGTGGGTGTAAGGGACAAGGAAGAGCAGCGTGGAAGAGTGAACAGTGTTATGGACACAAGTGCTGACAAAAAAATAGATATGTACAGTATTAACAAAAACAACACATAGCCTACGCCCTGTGTTACCACGGATACGGGAGGGTCGCTCTGATATCACAGCAGTGACGTCAGAGGTCTAGATAGATTAAGACAGATTAGATTTGACATTGGTGAAGATCACTACTTACTAACCATGTATCCTCAAGGATTGTTATTCTGTCCGTGTTTACCACAAACAATCCTCGGCCCCCATACCACGTGATCAGACCTCGGGTTCTAACGAAACTTGGTCACAGCCTGACACTGTGAACTATGTTCAGTGCTTCAAATAATACATCATTAAAACTCACCTTCATCAGCAGAAAACTGTCAGACTTGAACAATTTACTGTTGATGAATTTGGACAGCAAACAGCAAAACTGTTTAAAGATGTCATTTCCCCTATTGGTCAAATTAACTCGATCAGGCAGAAAATGTTCTTTCATGTGAAGATGTACAGTGTACAAAACAAAATCCTGAGGAAGGCCAAATTGCTCGGCCAAAACGTTGTACCTCATTGTACCAAATGTGTGTGTGTGTGTGTGTGTTGATCAAACTCACAAACTTTATGTGAGGGTGATCAACAAAGTTGCCACTTAAACAATGAACATATGTACCCATAACACTGTTCACAAATCGACGACCCTTGTCGATCTTCCCCGGATTGGCACCAGTCTTCCACCTGCATCCAGTGCTTAATTTCTAACTCAACCAGTGCCGGAGCTCACCTCCCGCACATGCACGCGCGCTGGCGCGCGCGTGCATGTGCGTGCATGTGCGCGTTGCCGCCGGGCCGTTTTTTTTTTGTTTTTTTTTTACCCACAAACACTTTTTTTTACCACACAAAATGTAGGAGCTGCAGACAGTGCAGTGACTGCACCAGCAAGCTTCACAGTTTAATTGACGAGACTATATTTTCCCCGACATTAACCAAAGCCTCAGAATATAAGCCAAACAACAAGGAGCTTCTGTTTCCAAACAGACAGTGCATTTATTTATTATATGCACATTGCACCCATCAATGTAGAACAATCATAATTTTCAATGTATGAATGTCATAAGAAAATTAGAACATATGCGCTGGTCGTGGAAACAGCTGCTGATCGCTCTCTCTCTCTCTCTTGTCCACGGTGGTGACTTGATTTCACACAGGCTCCTGCACCTTTTTTCCCTACCTGACCGCACGCTGTGCAGCCAAAGTTGTTTCCTTTTGGAATTATCCATGGGTGCTTTGTTTTGTGGATATTAAATTGCTCTGCGGTCCAGATAATGTCTGTCCCGGCCCGGGGTCTCTTTTCCACTGGTTCCACATCATCATCATCATCTTCTAGCGGCGATGCGGAGTCACTGTCCCCGCTTGACTCAATTTCCTCTTCGTTTGGATCAACAACAGCCGCGGCTGCAGGTGGTGGTGGTGGTGGGGTTGTTATTGGTGTTTCTGACGGCGAGGCCTGCGAGTCACTGTCCCCACTTCTCCCCATGTCCTCTTCGCTATCATCCACAACCATAGAGTATACAACCATAGAGTATATAGTCCACAACAGCCGCTGCGGGTGGTGGTGGTGGCGGCGGGGGCGAGGGGCTGGGCGGAGTAGCTGCCGGTTGCTCATTTCTGCGCTGCTTTGCATTGATTTTGCCGAAGACATTTTAAATATTCCCTTGTCTTTGTCTCTTAGACATTTTGTGTGTGTAGGTCCTTGCTTGGCTACTAAGTATGACTTCACGTTCACAACAACAATACGATTCCGTTTATTTTTGTTTGTTGCGCATTTCCCCCATTACGGACGGGTCACGGGAAAAGTGACCTGACCTCCCATGAAAAAAATACACTGTGTAGGTGCATTTTGAGTTAGCGGAGCGCCCTCTACAGGTGCCGGAGCTGCCTCTACAGGTAGGGGAGCTCAGGTTGACACGTGCCGGAGCTCAATTGAGCTCACGTGACAAGTGCCGGAGCTCAAGTGACGCTTGCCGGAGCTGAGCTCCGCCAAGCTCCGGCTGAAATTAAGCACTGCCTGCATCTCTGGGTGATGGCAGAGAACATTATCTTCATCTGTGGAAGATGCAGATGGAGCTGGTGCAGGTCCTCCTTCATCACTGTGACGAGTTTGACACTTGAGATGTCACCACACCAAGGTCATTAACACCGGGAGGAGGCTTCTCCACCGTAGACCACCCCAGCCAAACCAATGGATGTAGCTCAGGGGTGGGTAACTGTCGTCGTCGCAAAAATCGTTATTTTTAAAAGGAAGTGATTGTTGTGAGAAACAAATGTCATTTCATTATGTTAGTCTTGAATTGTACCTCTGCTTTTTTTTTTCCAGTCTTTTATTTTGTCATGATGGCCTAACCGCATGTTATCAATGGCGTTTCTGGTGTTATCGATTCCCAGCGACAAACCAAGGTGGTTCATAGTTTTGATGACCTTCTGACTGCATCCTTGCTTCCACAGTTCGATGCTGATGCATTTCTGAATGAAATTTGCTGGACGAAAGGATGAGAACAGTGCCATCGCTAGTGCCATTCCAGTCCTCCGTTTTACCTTTTCTTCTTGCAGTAGAGGCCTTTTGTTCCTGAAATTCATAAATGTATCTTACATTTAAATGTAGGCTATACAGCATTATTCCCTTAAACTATAACGTTATATATACCTCTCTCTGTCTCTCCCCTCTCTCTCTCTCTCATATATATATAGAGAGAGAGGTGTAGATAACGTTATGGGACTCAACTGTTCACATAATGCTGAATATACATATAGAATAATGCATGACACACACACACACACACAAACACACACATTATTATGGATATATTACACAACTCCACCACCCCCAACAGTAAATGTTTTTTTTTCCCCTGGCAAGAATCCTACGTGGTGTGCTTGCTTCTTGGATTTGCGTTTCCCTTTAGACATTTTTGGAAGTGTTTTTGTTCCTCGAACACTGCCATTGAAAAGACAGACAATGTGGATGTATGATTATAGTTTGACACAAGAATCACATGTATCACATGATACAGGGCTGCTAGCCCTGTATCATGTGAGACACAATAAAAAACATTGATTGATCATTTTATTTCACAGTATGTATAATCAGTAAATTTCAAACAAGCACACGTCAATACAAAAACTGATATCTCTCCTTGCTTCGAATGTCTCACTCACACAGCCATCTCATGAATAAAGGGAATGTCTTCATTTCACAGGGTTGTCTATCATCCCCATCTGGCGGAGTCAGGTTATATTACCCACACAGTATAATGAATACCAGGGTTGCCATGTCTGCTTATTTATAAGCTACCTTTGGGCTTGTTTTATTTATTTTCATGTCGAGGACCACAGCATTATTTTCCTTGCCTAAAGGGTTGCTCTCCTCTCCTCACAACACGTCACGACGCGACGCGTTGTGAGCTTGTAGATCTGCCATTTTCAAATAGCTGATGTATTTGAATTATACTAGGCAGTGGGCACTCTACCCTATATACTGTATAGTTGCTTATTCTGGGTTTGCTTTCCTGGACCTGGTTGCTTATTTCTCTCACAAACCCTGGCAACACAGGACACGCTAACGTAATGACGCGCCGGGCAGGCTAATATAATCCCATTGTTGGAATGGCATGGTCACCGATCTGGTAACCAATCGGTGCAGACCGGTTACCTTGCCAACGGACTCCCAGATATGGGATCTGATTCTGTATCGGCTGAGTAAATTCAGTGTGGAGGAGGCGGGACAGTGGAAGGCCGAGGGAAAGAAGAGAGATGCACGCATGCACACACACAGCTGTACGCGCTTTGAGAATACTTTTACTTTTTTTACAATAAACAAATTGTACATACCAGTGTCGTACATAGATGGGCATGGAGGTCTGGGGCTTGGAACCCAGGTGGTCGATGTGTCCGCATCGGGGTCTTTGTCACTGTCCACATCGCTTGGGGTTTCTTCACCATGATCAACGTACAGATCTGTACGACGGACTATTGATTTGCGCGCTGTTCTTCGGAGCCCTTGACTGGGCACATCCACAGGTAAGGGAACCGACACAGATGGGGGTAATTGGGGGGCGATCGGGGACGTTTTGATCACTTTCTTTGTCTTTGGAGGACGCTCAGGACGGGGACTGGGTGTATCGACGGCAACCGGGGTCTCTTCTTTCTTTGGGGGGGGGGGGGGGGCTGGGGGGGCAGGCTGACTTATCTTCTCCGCAGGACGGTTCAGTTTCATTACATCGTGAAGAGTTCTCTGGCGCGGATCCAAATTCTTCAGCTTGGCTGTGTGTTTACCCATTCTCTCGCTCTCTCTCTCTCTCTCTCTTCCTGTGCTAGTCTGCTAGTCTGCTAGCAGTGGTTGCGGTGTCGCGCAAACAACACCGACCTATGTCGCCCTCTCTAAATAAATATAGTCAACTTTACTAAAGTGTGTGTGTGTGTGTGTGTGTGTGTGTGTGTGTGTGTGTGTGTGTGTGTGTGTGTGTGTGTGTGTGTGTGTGTGTGTGTGTGTGTTGATCAAACTCACAAACTTTATGTGAGGGTGATCAACAAAGTTGCCACTTAAACAATGAACATATGTACTCATAACACTGTTCACAAATCGACGACCCTTGTCGATCTTCCCCGGATTGGCACCAGTCTTCCACCTGCATCTCTGGGTGATGGCAGAGAACATTATCTGTGGAAGATGCAGATGGAGCTGGTGCAGGTCCTCCTTCATCACTGCGACGAGTTTGACACTTGAGATGTCACCACACCAAGGTCATTACCACCGGGAGGAGGCTTCTCCACCGTAGACCACCCCAGCCAAACCAATGGATGTAGCTCAGGGGTGGGCAACTGTCGTCGTCGCAAAAATCTTTATTTTTAAAAGGAAGTGATTGTTGTGAGAAACAAATGTAATTTCATTATGTTAGTCTTGAATTGTACCTCTGCTTTTTTTTTTCCAGTCTTCTATTTTGTCATGATGGCCATGTTATCAATGGCGTTTCTGGTGGCATCGATTCCCAGCGACAAACCAAGGTGGTTCATCGTTTTGATGACCTTCTGTCTGCATCCTTGCTTCCACAGTTCGATGCTGATGCATTTCTGAATGAAATTTGCTGGACGAAAGGATGAGAACAGTGCCATCGCTAGTGCCATTCCAGTCCTCCGTTTTACCTTTTCTTCTTGCAGTAGAGGCCTTTTGTTCCTGAAATTCATAAATGTATCTTAAATTTAAATGTAGGCTATACAGCATTATTCCCTTAAACTATAACGTTATATATACCTCTCTCTGTCTCTCCCCTCTCTCTCTCTCTCATATATATATATAGAGAGAGAGGTGTAGATAACGTTATGGGACTCAACTGTTCACATAATGCTGAATATACATATAGAATAATGCATGACACACACACACACACACACAAACACACACATTATTATGGATATATTACACAACTCCACCACCCCCAACAGTACATAGCTAAATGTTTTTTTTTCCCCTGGCAAGAATCCTACGTGGTGTGCTTGCTTCTTGGATTTGCGTTTCCCTTTAGACATTTTTGGAAGTGTTTTTGTTCCTCGAACACTGCCATTGAAAAGACAGACAACGTGGATGTATGATAATAGTTTGACACAAGAATCACATGTATCACATGATACAGGGCTGCTAGCCCTGTATCATGTGAGACACAATAAAAAACATTGATTGATCATTTTATTTCACAGTATGTATAATCAGTAAATTTCAAACAAGCACACGTCAATACAAAAACTGATATCTCTCCTTGCTTCGAATGTCTCACTCACACAGCCATCTCATGAATAAAGGGAATGTCTTCATTTCACAGGGTTGTCTATCATCCCCATCTGGCGGAGTCAGGTTATATTACCCACACAGTATAATGAATACCAGGGTTGCCATGTCTGCTTATTTATAAGCTACCTTTGGGCTTGTTTTATTTATTTTCATGTCGAGGACCACAGCATTATTTTCCTTGCCTAAAGGGTTGCTCTCCTCTCCTCACAACACGTCACGACACGACGCGTTGTGAGCTTGTAGATCTGCCATTTTCAAATAGCTGATGTATTTGAATTATACTAGGCAGTGGGCACTCTACCCTATATACTGTATAGTTGCTTATTCTGGGTTTGCTTTCCTGGACCTGGTTGCTTATTTCTCTCACAAACCCTGGCAACACAGGACACGCTAACGTAATGACGCGCCGGGCAGGCTAATATAATCCCATTGTTGGAATGGCATGGTCACCGATCTGGTAACCAATCGGTGCAGACCGGTTACCTTGCCAACGGACTCCCAGATATGGGATCTGAATCGGCTGAGTAAATTCAGTGTGGAGGAGGCGGGACAGTGGAAGGCCGAGGGAAAGAAGAGAGATGCACGCATGCACACACACAGCTGTACGCGCTTTGAGAATACTGTATGTACAATAAACAAATTGTACATACCAGTGTCGTACATAGATGGGCATGGAGGTCTGGGGCTTGGAACCCAGGTGGTCGATGTGTCCGCATCGGGGTCTTTGTCACTGTCCACATCGCTTGGGGTTTCTTCACCATGATCAACGTACAGATCTGTACGACGGACTATTGATTTGCGCGCTGTTCTTCGGAGCCCTTGACTGGGCACATCCACAGGTAAGGGAACCGACACAGATGGGGGTAATTGGGGGGCGATCGGGGACGTTTTGATCACTTTCTTTGTCTTTGGAGGACGCTCAGGACGGGTTCGGGGTGTCTTCACTGGAATCAAAGGTTTTTTTTCTGGAGGACTGGGTGTATCGACGGCAACCGGGGTCTCTTCTTTCTTTGGGGGGGGGGGCTGGGGGGGCAGGCTGACTTATCTTCTCCGCAGGACGGTTCAGTTTCATTACATCGTGAAGAGTTCTCTGGCGCGGATCCAAATTCTTCAGCTTGGCTGTGTGTTTACCCATTCTCTCGCTCTCTCTCTCTCTCTCTCTTCCTGTGCTAGTCTGCTAGCAGTGGTTACGGTGTCGCGCAAACAACACCGACCTATGTCGCCCTCTCTAAATAAATATAGTCAACTTTACTAAAGTGTGTGTGTGTGTGTGTGTGTGTGTGTGTGTGTGTGTGTGTGACGTGTGTGTGTGTGTGTGTGTGTGTGTGTGTGTGTGTGTGAGATCAGATGGAGCCGACAGGCCTCGACGCTTCGACGCCTCTCTTCTCCTCTCTCCTCTCCTCGTCTCCCACCTATACTATACTATAAACTAAAATTGAAAACTATAAAAACTAAAGCTAAACTGTAATAACTCACTAACTAACTAACACTAAATAAAACGCTAAATAACTCTGTCTATCACTTTTCACTGCTCTGATCTTTCTTCTGTGTGTGCTTTCTCTGTCTCTTCTTCTCTTTCTCTGCTGTTGCTGATAATTTGTTTTGACTTTTACTGGATACAATTGGTTACTTTGGCTACTTAGTGCATGGTGTTTTTGATCACGTGCTGTGGCGGTGTCCTTTCATGTAGACGTTCGCGGGTTACAGCGATGGGTGCCCAAGGGTTGAAATTGACATATAACAGGGGAATCCCCCGTTCGCGACTTAGTCGCGTTTGGCGTACAGGGCAATTAAAATAAAAAGTCGCGATCTCTGCGTTTGGCGGGGGGTGGGGTTAACCCGGTCGATGCCAAACTTTGCACACACACTCCCTGGATGCCAAAGATGAACCTCTGCCCCACATTTTCCAGAACGGCCTGTTATAGCGCCACCATGAGGCAGCTTTTCACATTGTTTACCTAAAACTGCACCGATCTGCGTGAAACGTTGCATGCACACTCCCTAGAGGCCAAGGACAAACCTTTGACCTGCATTTTCCGCATCTGCCTTTTATAGCGCCACCAATAGGCCGACTTTTGTAAAACACATTTTTTTATATTACTCCTCCAGATTCTGTCTAAAAATCTCACAACTCGTTACACAGTATCTCTATGGTCATGTGCTCAAGTCGGATCTGGCCGATATTTGATATTCCATCCTAATTGGCTATAATTGGCTTTCACAGTTTGCAAGATTGCCCCGTTTTGAACAAAAGCCTCAAATCATGAATGCAGCGTGCAATTTACGTGAAATCTTTCACACATTTTCTTACTAGGCTGAGGAATATATCCACCCTTTTCACATTGGCCTGTTATAGCGGCACCAACAGGTTGATTTTTGCAAAACACATTTTTGGAACAAAATGCCTCAAATCATCCAATTGCCATCAAAAGCATTTTGCCAAACATCACACACACTCATATCCTGCTGGTGGAGACCTGTGCCCAGAAGGGCACTTTTTCTAGTTTATAGTGGAACTGTGAGATGGAGGATGACTGATTTAAGCAGTCACACCTGGCCTGAGTCAAACTAGAACTGGACTCAGAGCTGGGTGTGGCTGCGCACCTGTTGTGCATGGACTTGATCAAGGCACAACAGTTTAAATCAGTCATCTCCACAAACGCACAGGAGAGAGCCTATGTGCAGACAGTGGAGAGCTATCTGCTCTCCTGTGTAAAGTAATATTAATGTGAATTATTCCCTGAACTGAGAGGAATAAACCAGTCTACTTAAGGAAGCTGCCTTGTGTTGTGTCCTTCCTTGCCCTGGGTAGTGACTAGTCGGTCACAGGAACATATTCAAATTAGGTGATTTTCGAAATCACGTGTTTTTAAAAGACATATGGACATTATAATTGTATTCATAGGATTTTAAGCATTTGTATATTGTGTTCTTGTTTTTATGTATAAAATGTTTTGCAATGTGATGTGTGCATTGAAGGGAAACAACAGCACATTTATTTAACCAATATTTTATTATTTCTAATATAAGAAAAAGGTTAACAAACAAAGTTTGTTTTATTTTGGGCATCATTTTCAAATGTTCAACTTACTATTTTGTAGTGTATGCCTTTGTCCATGGTCTCAGTTGGAAGAGGTTAGTTTCTGAAGATTCTCTGTACTGTTAGTTATGTATTTGGAAGACTGCTGTTCAGGCTTGTCACACTTGCATGTTGCACCAGCCCCTGTTCACAGTAACAATATATGTACATTCATATGTTTTATTTTTTATAAAGTATATTATTGATTTTTAACCCAAAAAATCATTCAGTGTGTTTGATAACAATCGTGTGTCCTCGTTTTGGGCATGTCATTATCCATTACTACAGTGTGTTCGCTGTTCATGTTTTCACGTACAAAGTTCTCTTCAACTGGAATTTCAGATAATGGTCCATACATTGTGTGTATAGCGTTTCACGCAAATTGCTCAAAAAACCAGGCAGAAAATCGGGTATAAACATTCTTCAAACTGCTCAAAATGGCGGAAAATCTGAGGGCGAAGCTTACTTGTCAAAGTGACAGATGTGTTCCCGATGAGTCAAGGAACATGTGGAAACAAGTGCCATGATTTTTTGCCAAACGAGGCATGAGTTATGACTGTTGAAAGGTTTCATTTTCAAAGAATTGCTATAGCGCCCCCCTTTGGCCAATTGGAGTAAGACTGCTTTCAGTGCTATTTGGCATGACCCGCCTCTACTATACTGTAAAGTGACATAAGCATATGACGCTGCATGTATGAATTAGAGGCAGAAGAAGAATCTTCACAAACCAGCAATTTTCATTGGCTCATAAAAACTTCATTTTTTCACTTAAATAAAATGTACTACGATTTTTTTTGTCCGTATAGGTCCAAAGTGCATGTGTAGAAGTTTTCGTACATTTTGATCAAAGATCCTGGGAGGTGATACATTTTAAATGTTTTTCATATAATTCAAAATGGTGGGTGATCTAAAGGTCAGAGGTTAAAAGTCAGAACACGAAAGTTGTTCGGCATACACATGTGTATCAAAGTGTCATTACCAACGGTCAAACGGTTCATGAGATATGCACGTTCAAAGTTTGCATTTTCAATTGAGTGCTATAGCGCCACCCTTTGGCCAATTGTCATGGGCTTCGCATAGTCACCGTTTGGCATGGCCCTCTACCAGATTCCCGCGTTTTGCGAAAACCGACTGCACGGTTCAGTCAGAACAGCTATTTTTGGCGGAAGGAGGAGAAGAAAAATATACACAAGTAATAAGTGACCAAAGTCACTTTGTGACTTCTTGGTCCCTTAATAAGCACAAACACAACATATGTTATCTATACTGAAAGTATGAGGTATTTTTTATAGCATGTAACATGCTCAGTCTATCCCTGTAACATAGTATCTAGTAGAAAGAAATGCAATGTGTTTACAAGGAAACTAAACCTGTTCAGGTCATGACTCTAAACATTTACAAGTTAATGAATTATGATGCACCAAAGTTGTGAGCTTGGGAATTTGCTATACCCACTTTCTGCAAAATATGTGAAAAATGTCCACCAAGATTTTATGCAATTGTCATTTTTTTTTGCACAATCCTGAACTATAGTGACTTTCCTCAAATTAGGGAATACAGGGTGAAAAATTGGTTAACATTGATTGAAATATGTTTTAACAGTTTGCAGAAATACAGTACATTTCAAGCACAACTCAATACAAAGACTGTTAACTGTGAGTGGACGACCCAGTCTCCACAGTCTGAAACTCTGAAACCAAGATGGCTGACAGTGCTGCTGTGCTGTGAAGCTGTGGATCTATCTTTCGAAAATCTAAGAAATCCTTGGTATTTCTCTAACCAAAAGGTTAACAGTAGATTTTAGATACTTTATTTACTCTTCTTTGAATTTACAAACAAAAGTGAAACTGCTGATTGAAAGGGGAGCGTGCTGCAGGCCCAAGCCTCTGGAGTAGCTTGGCTGCTAACTGGCCAAGCAACCTCCACTCCAGCTACCATCCAGGCCAGGCCTCTGGAGAAGCTCAGCTAACCAGCCAAGCGACCACCACTAAGGCTACCATCCAGGCCAGGACGAGGACTCTGGAGCAGCTCAGCTAACCAACCAAGCGACCTCCACTTCAGCTACCATCAAGGTCATGTACAGGCCTCTGGAGCAGCTCAGCTAACCAGCCAGGCTACCTCCACTTCAGCTACCACCCAGGCAGGCCTGGACCTTTGGAGAAGCCCACTGACCAGCCAAACTACCTCCACTACCATCCAAGCAAGGCCAAGGCCTATTCTGCAGGAGGTCACCACCAGATAAGCTTTACTTAACTTTTAAGATTGCTTTACTCAGTGTGGTTTGTTTTCAGCCTAGAACTGAGTAGGCTGGTTAGGGGAATTTTTAACCATCTGCTGTACACTACATATACAGTAGATCTGCTAAAATGACTCTGAAACAACTCTATGTGGAGGTGAGTGAATTGAAAATACTATTGATAAAATAGCTAACCAACAAGAGGTCATAAATGGCTTGGTTAAACAGATGGCACAACTGAAATCACAGAATGCTGAACAAAATTACAGGATTGACACACTGGAAAACAGGGTTGATGAGCTAGAGCAGTACTCGAGACTTAATGATAGTATTGTCTCTGGACTGAACATTAGACTGAAGACCTATGCTAAGGCTGCTGCCCAGGCCATTGGACATGCAATGGAGCCCAGTGAGGAGGAGAGAGTCACAGTGGAGGAGGAGGTTGTGGCGTTTCTCCACTCTCAGGACTAGAATCAGAATAGACGGACATAATATTGAGGCTTGTCATCCCCTGCCTCGCAGGAGGCAAGCAGATGTGGAAGGGCAATCCAGACGAGTCAATCAAATCCATATAATCCATCTGTCATACTAAGGTTCTTCAGCAGGAAACACAAGATGGAGCTGTTGCGACAGGGAAAAAAACTTAAAGGAACCAATGTATATCTTAATGAGCACCTGACAAAGAAGAATGGGGAAATTGCTAGGAAGGCAAGATCCAGGGAACCTGTACTTATTAAATTGAATGGAGAGTCCCCAGAGCAAGCTAAGGTGTTAGTAGTCAGACAGCTGGATGAACTGAGAAAGTTTGAGTAAGGGACATGAATATCATCACTGACAGAATCTTCTGGTTTTATTTTTTGAGTGCCGACGTAATTCGCAATAAACAACGCGGAAAATGCCCCATTCAAAGTCCATGGGGAAACGCATGGAAAAACAGAAAAAACGACACGTTACTTTGGAGCCACATTGTTCTGGCCTACTGGTACGTAGAAACACGATTTAAACGTCAAACAGCACACAAGGCTATCGACTTTGTGGTGGTTCAGACGGATTTCGAATACGTTGCACGGTTTGCCCGCTATCGCAGTTCAAAGTGTGTGTGGTCTGAGCAATATTCTCGACTCAGAGTGTCGCACGCCCAGAGAGAGAGCGGGTTAGAGTGAGAAGCCACTGTGAAGCCTCAGCCTGTACCGAAATTCTCCGAACAAATCGTCCTCACGACCAAAATATTCACTTTACACGCATGGGTTTCGGTAATTTTGTAGCCACACTCGTCCTCTTTCACCCAATGTCACAACCATAGCCCAGATACATACAGTACTTGAACTATAGCCCTGAAAGCGACAGGTGTACCATCATAATGTGTCATAAAACTCCATGTTAAATGCCTGAATGAGTCAGCAATTTTTTCATCACAAACACAATTCTTAACTCGCTCTTATAACCACGTTTTTTATCGTACCAATACCACGATCGCACACGGCGTACCTCAATGTTTTGGGTCACTCACGGCGAAAAGAAAAATCGCATTCGACTTTTACTTTTTGCGATAGAGCAATTTGTTCGGACATACGTTCTTTCAATGAGACAGTCAGTGTGCTTTTAACTTTCAATACTGTTTGCATTTGCATAGACTAGCCCAGGTGAAAATGATACTTTGTTAATGATTCAAGGTCAAGTTGACCACCTCTCACACACGTGCGCACACACATTGAAAGTCAATGGAGAAAATCGGGGAAACACGTAACTCTGTCATTTCTCAACCGTTTTAGACGCGGGGCGGCTTGTCGGAACCGGGCCGCCCCCCTGGGCGCATTCATGTGGGTAACCAAATGGACCCTTACAAGTCTGTCACTGTGAGAGTGTAACACATGTAACCAAATGGACCCTTACAGGTCTGTCACTGTGAGTTTGACACTTGTAACCAAATGGACCCTTACAGGTCTGTAACAATGAGAGTTTGATACTTGTAACCAAATGGACCCTTACAGGTATGTAACAATGAGAGTTTGACACTTGGAACCAAATGGACCCTTACAGCTCTTTAACGCCGAGAGGTTAACACTTGGAACCAAATGGACCCTTACAGGTCTGTAACTCTGAGAGTATATACATGTAACCAAATGGACCCTGACAGGGCTGTAACGCTGAGAGGTCAACACTTGTAACCAAATGGACCCTTACGGCTCAGTAACCCTGAGAGTGTAACACATGGAACCAAATGGACCCTTATGCCTCTGTAACCCTGAGAGTGTAACACATGGAACCAAATGGACCCTTATAGGTCTGTAACCCTGAGAGTGTAACACATGGAACCAAATGGACCCTTGCAGGTCTGTAACTCTGAGAGTATATACATGTAACCAAATGGACCCATTTGACTCGCAAGTCAATGCCACCACCTCCCTAACACAAGGTTGCACAGACTTGGCGAGCTGCAGGCACCCAGTCAAACTTCTTGAAATTTGTTTCTAGTTAAATATGCAATCTTGTTGTTTGTTTTCTCACAGAATCAGAGGTGTTATGGTCATGACTCACCAGGATCCTGGATGGATTGATTCTAGGCTTAGAATAATTGATATAAATATTATTTTTTTTGTGATTAGTATTTTATTGGATTTTTTTTTTTTATACACAAACACAACACCCACAATACCAGTAACAACAATACAGAACAAACAAACAAAGATAAAATAAATTAAAAAAAGCGTTTGACACAAATCGACAGTCACATTACAAAAAATAAAATAAAAAAGACACGACTAGGAGGGAAGGAAGGGGAGGGGAGGCTGTGTTCTTCTCGATAGAGACATATATGTGAGCAGGCGAGGATCTACTGTAGGGGGGGCAGCCAGTAGTCTGTCATTACGTAGTGCTATCATACAGAAGGAATCTGTCCCACTTCTGGTGGAACTGATCTATCCTATTTTTCATAGAGAATGATACTCTTTCATATGACGCTGTACTGTTTAGTAAGTTATGCCATTCTGTAATTGATGGTACGTGGGCTGATTTCCATAATTGGACTAGCAGCCTCCTGCCCAGCATTATGGCTGTTTGGATCCATTCCACGTGTGTGGAAGGAGTTATATCTTTAAGAATAGAAGGATCTCCTAGTATAAATAAGCGGATATCGAGAGGGATATCTTGACCAATGATTCTCTCAATAAGATCATGTATTTGTGTCCAAAAATCATGTACCCTGGGGCACTTCCATAAGACATGGGTCAACGTACCTTCGTTCGGGCACTTCCAGCATCCTGGATCATTTTTTAGCTTTGCTCTATGTAATTTAGAAGGGGTCCAATACATTCTATTAAGGATTTTAAACTGAATTAGCCTAGTGCGAATATTGCGTGACATGTGCTTTGAATTGCCTAGTATGTTGACCCATTCTTTTTCTGTAAAAGTAGTTTGCATGTCTTTTTCCCATACCATTTTCAGAGCTCTAGTAGTACTAACTTTCTCCAGCAACATCGAGTAGTAGAGCGATGCTTCATGACCCCTACCGTAGCTAGTGATAATAGAAGAGGGAGTCTTCCCATTCTGAGGGACCAAGGAGCTTCTAGACATTTTTCTCAACAGGCTTTGAAGTTGGACATAATGCCAGTATTGTTGTCTATTTAGGTTAAATTCTGCCTGTAGGTCATTAAATGATTTGAGTTCCTGGTCTCTGTAGAGGTCACCAAGCACCGCCACTCCCTTTTCCACCCATTCCTTCCAATAGATGGAGGATCTGCCAATATGTATACGAGAATTAAACCATATGCTAGAAGTCTTATTTAATAATGGATCAAAGTTAAGAATTTTAGCTGCCTTGTTCCAGACCCCCTTCAGACATGTCAACACTGGGTGAGACTGTACACTTGAAGGTAGGGAGGCCGAGGCATAGGCCTTAAAGGGGAGAGCAGAACACTGATATCCTTCCACGTCAAACCACGGGGGGGCACGTTCGGGGGGAAGTGACCACTGTGCCAAATGCCGCAGGCAAAAGGCATAGTGGTACAAAAGTAGATTCGGTATCCCTAAACCACCTTGATCCACCCTGTTCTGAAGTTTCTTGAGACATATCCTAGGTCGTTTCCCCTCCCACAGAAAAAGGCTACACAACTGGTTGTACTTGTGGAAGTACTTCATGGGAACCTCAACGGGCAATGATTGTAAAATATAGTTAAATTTGGGAGCTACAGTCATTTTTAGCACATTCGCTTTTGCCCACAAAGAGAGACGAAGAGGTGCCCATCGTTCTATGTCAAGCTTAAATTTTTCAAATAGGGGTTCTATGTTAACCTTTATGAGATCTGACAGATTCGATGGGAATACAACTCCAAGATAGCCTAGGCCCTGCGTTGGCCATCTAAAGTTTCCTGATCGGAACAGGGTTCTGGGGCAGTATGCTGTGAGGAGCAACGCTTCACATTTAGACCAATTTATTTTGTAGCCTGAGAGTCTAGAAAATGAATTCTATAATAGACAACAGTGTGGGGACAGAGGTTTCTGGTTTGCTTACCATAGTCAAAATGTCATCTGCATATAGCATTACCTTATGTGATATTGGGCCCACTTGTATGCCAGGAAAATTCGGGTCCAGGCGAATGGCCGCTGCCAGCGGTTCTAGGGCGAGCGCAAAGAGGGCAGGATATAAATATTTTAGTAAATCTCCATGGGGGAGTTTTCAGCTCTATAGCTGTTCCATAGCTGCTCCCCACTGTATTACACTGTACCATGGCTCCCCCTAGTGACCCTTTATGGTACGTGCACCGTGCACGCTCCAGGCTCCATCAGGGCTAGTGCGCATGCGCACAACCCTTAGATGTAGGCGCGCGCGCACACACACACACACACACACACACACACACACACACATATAGCTGTTAGCAGTGTCGCGTGAAAACACTTTAATAATAAAAGTAAAACGTTTGAAAACAGTATCGTCGTTAAGCAGCTCAACCCTGTAACACAGCAGGTAAGATGAACAGATTCACCTTGTTTTTACTACATTTATTATTTACATGGAACAACACGACGAGTATTTCTCTCATATCTGCTTGTTTGTTATAAATGATTCTAAACAAGCAGTAGTTAATACTAGCAGCAGTAGGCTAATAATACAATTGTAACTTGTTTGTTATAAACAAGCAGTACCCTAGTTAATATTAGCAGCAGTAATAAACAGTAACTAATAAGACGTAACTTGTTTGTTATTAACAAGTAGCTCTGGTCCAGTGCTTACAGACTCTGTAAGCACTGGACCAGGGCTAATAAACAAGCATGCAGTTACTAGCGGTATCTGGAGAACAGACTTGTTGCCTGTTCTGCTGAGTTGGGGGAGAGAGAGAGAGAGAGAGAGAGCGAGGGGGGGGGGGGAGAGAGAGAGAGTTTTTGATTGATTGAACATTGTATTCACATTTCACAGTGTATCATGGGAAGGAGGCCAGTTTCGAATTGCAGCCACCCGAAGCGGTTTTGACCATTGTGTTGTGGTGCACACACCATTGTAACAATGGTTAATGTAACGGCCATCCTTCACTTTCCAATGTCTATACGTTTTGGCGCGTTACTATCACAGGCATGGTGGGAGTGATCCTATACACATTACACAGAAAAGATAACCAAGCAAAGATTCCAGTTTGAGGGTATTTATTGGATAAAGTTTGTAGCAGTTGAAATTAATTTACCATCTGTTGCAATTATGTAGTTCTTCCCGTCTGAGTGCTGGTAGGAACGGTGTGTGTTCCATCTGAATCACAGCACCTGTGTCCCCTCTAAATACACACCCAGTGCTGTCAAATCTAAAGCCCGCCACCAAGTGTTCAAAAATAACAACAAAATAAATAATACACCACTATCATAATGGCTACAGTTAATGCCCTATTGTGTTGTGGTGAACACACCATTGTAACAATGGTTAATGTCCTATTGTGTTGTGGTGCACACACCATTGTAACAATGGTTACTGTCGTAGTGTGTTGTGGTGCACACACCATTGTAACAATGGTTAATGTCCTATTGTGTTGTGCTGCACACACCATTGTAACAATGGTTAATGTCCTATTGTGTTGTGGTGCACACACCATTGTAACAATGGTTAATGTCCTATTGTGTTGTGGTGAACACACCATTGTAACAATGGTTAATGTCCTATTGTGTTGTGGTGCACACACCATTGTAACAATGGTTAATGTCCTATTGTGTTGTGGTGCACACACCATTGTAATAATGGTTACTGTCGTAGTGTGTTGTGGTGCACACACCATTGTAACAATGGTCAATGTCCTATCGTGTTATGGTGCACACACCATTGAAATGTAACCCTAACACACACCATTGTAACAAATCTTAACACGGTATTGGTTGGTTGTTCCTCACCACACTCCTTGAAACCAAAGTGTTTCCAGATAGATTAATTGGTACTCTTCTTGTTGACCAAATGGTGGCGCTCTTTCACTCATCTGGGCTAGATCTGAACTAAACATCTCACTGAGCTTTTAGGGAGCGGCAAAATAGGGTGTTCATAACACAATCACACCTGTGTTAAGTAGGGATGTACCGATGAGACAATTTGGCCGATACCAATATCCGATATAATGAATTGCTATTATGGCTGATAACCGATATAACCGATGATATGATCTCATTCTGTATTCTGTCCATTCTGAAAAGGGCTGAATTTGAAAAAAGCAATGCCTCTTGATTCTAAAACTAGGGATGCACCGTTATTGAAATGTTGGCTCATATCCCAACATAAACATCTTGTTTGTAGTATTTGTTTTTAAATGTTCCAACTATTGACTCAATCGAAAGCTTCTCCAGAAAACACTGATATGTTTTGAAGACTTCATCATCACAAAAGTCTCCTTTTCTTAATTTATTTTTCAACATAATTATAGTAAAATTAAATATCTGCTAAATCCGATATTATTTTACCGATACCGATTACTGATTAATTGGTTTAAGGCCAATATCGGCCGATACCTATGTGTTTGCTGATTAATCTCCCATAACTAGTGTGAAGTGAGGGGCGTTTGTGTAGGACGGAAATTTACAGTAATAGCTGAATATAGGGGGTGCTAGTGCCCCTCAAAAACACAAGAACCACCAATTAAAATAGTAATGAATTGAGCAGCCTTACTTAGATCACTCTCCTCACCGAGGTCAAATTAAGGGGCTATGTGATCAAATATGATCTCCCATCCCTACATGTTACAATTTAAATGGTTGCACTGTACGCTCCCTGCTGCTTGAATGGAGGCAGAACATTAAAAACACATTGATTACTTTCACCTTATTCCAGTGCTTAATTTGTAAATGATTAGGTGCCGGAGCTCACGTGCGTGCACATCTTTTTGTTTTAACTGTATGTTATGTATGGGGTTCACGTCATGTGGTTACGACAGTAACGTAAAGTGCCTGCTGCCGTAAGGCTGTGTGGTATTATTATTGCTGCTGCTGTTAATACTGAACGCCGGTTTGTAAGTGTGCTGCCGGCGCACAACCAAGTTACAGTAAAGTCGTACCTCTTCAGCTCATGTCCATAGTTGTGCATTATTCTCCAATACAACATTGACGACGAGGATGGAGCTGACGTTCTCACCGACTCCCGCTTTCTTGCCGTTCCCGGCCGAGCCTCCTATACCTTGGACTCGCTGGCATGATTCGTTTGAAAACTACATCGCGGCTTTGGGACTAATAGTCCATAGGCCCAGACCAGAATTTTCTCTAGTGAGGGACATTCAAGGTGGCAAATGCTATCATGTTTTTTTGAAAAGGTCTATATCCCTAGATAATATTTCAACATGATAGCAGTTCCCAAGTGGTAGCTTAGTTGCAGTTATCAGCCTGCAAAGACACCAACCAAAGATTCACAGAATGAAAAATTGCCTATCTGTTTTGAATAAAACATGTCATACAGAGGAAAGAAATCACACCCGTGTGAACTGAGTGGTGTAAGGTCTTATATAGACTGATCAGCTGTGGTCTGACGTAATGTCTGACGTAATGAAATCACACCCGGGTGAACTGGGTGACCGTAGCAACCATGCTCTTTTTTTGAGCACAGACAGACAGACTAACAAAGCCAGTCGTAGGAGTGGTTTACACCACTCAAAAATGAAGAATCATCTGTCTTTCACTCACTTTAATAAATGAACATCATCATAATCATCACTGCCATAGTGTCATATCAATATCAATTCTTCAGTATTCATAATCTTCATCATTATCACATAATCAATCAGTTTCACTTTATCCTCCTCTTCCTTCTGATTGCTGCAGGTTTGTATTAGCTTGCACATTTCTGCGCACTTTAATTTGTTGGCAAGGCAGGAGCAATCTGGAAGCTTTCAGGTCATAAGTTCCAGCATGGCCATTTGTGCTGGTGGCCCTTGAGTGTACAGGGTTTAATGAGGGCCCAGGTAGGGCCGGGCCTTAATTTTACGGGCCTGTTGAGAACTCTAGTGTTTGAATGGACAGGTATCAGTCAAAAGGGAGACCTCATCGAAGAGGAAGGATGGATGGGGAAGGATCAACATATGGAATGTCAGAAAAGGTCAGCTCCATATGGAGATCTAAGGGTTTGAGGTTTGAGGCTCCATATATGCAGATCTAGGTGATGATCCAATCTTCTCCATGTATGGCTATATCCAGGGTTTGATGAGGTCAGTGTCGTGATCTTCACGGCCATATATGGAGTGTGTCACAAGATGTGAGGGACTGACGGCCATATATGATGGTGTGATGTCACGAGGCATGATGGATCATATGGATCGAGGCGTCACTGGCGGAGCGACGGAATGGTTTTGCAGGTATTCATAGTAATCTGCGACCTACAGTCGCAATCAGTGGACTTGAGCTAGAGTTTTGTACCAATCTGGACAGCATCCAGGCTGTGCAGTAATATCCATGTCAGTGTCTTTCAAGCTGTTGAGATACAATTTCAGTGGATATCTTGCCTTGCTGTTACTATAAAAACCTACGTTTTCCCCTGAAAGTGTTGGAGGGTTTGCTGATAAACTTTCAGCTCATATTTGGTTCTGGTACTTGACAGGAACTTATTTTTCCTGACAATTCCCCATAGGTGTCCTGTCTTCCACATGATAAGTGTGGGCCACCCTGGCATCTCTTCCATTTGGCGTCCTTCATGGAAGATGGGAGATCATGGCGGTCAAAACACTACATTCCACTATAATCTTTGGCCTTTGTTGGCAGGCAAAAACATTCACTGGTAGCATTCTGGTTTCTGATCAACATAACCAAAGTCATCACCAGTCTTCTTCTGGTTGGACAGCTTTTTGTGTGTGGTCATGACCTTGCTCTCTCCTCCGAATAATGTCCACAAGGACAGTTTTCATGTGTGCTTCTACAGCCCTATTCTTGTGCTTTGCTATAGTGTATGCCTTGTTGTGGTGCAGGGCCATGTACTAGTCTTTATATGTGCCTATTTCCAGGCTCCATCAAGCCAACTATCTTCTATGGTGTTGGCAGCAGCCCTCAGTGCTGTTATAACAGTATGCCTTTCACCTAGCCTCAGTACCCTGGCCATCTCCATTTGCTTTGTATGTTCCTACAGGGCCATGGGTCCAAGCTTATCGGTCTTCCAGTGATCATGCAGTTGATCTGTTGTCTGCTTCAAGACTGTTATCAATGTTTGCCATGCATGGGGTAGAGCTGCAGTCAAATGTAAAGCACGAATACCTCTGGCGAATATGTCATTTCTTTCACGACTTTCACGAAATTAAAAAGGTGGCATGATTGCAGATGAATTTGTAGACATCACAAACATAGACTTAAGACTCTTAGATCACCTTTCTAAGTAAAGCAAAGTTATAGTAATTTCTTGTTTTGGGGAATAATTAGCGAATTATGCAAATGTATTACTATTATAGGCCTACATGTTTATATACTTTTATAACATACTTGTATATGTCATAGCATCTGTGTGTGTGTGTGTGTGTGTGTGTGTGTGTGTGTGTGTGTGTGATTATAAGTGTGAATCAAACTTAATTGTAACATATACCATATACAGTAAACTGCAGAAAATCCTACTCTGCATATAATGGGAGTTAATGGGGAAACAATGATTGTCCCAAAAAAGTATTAAAGCTACCCAACAAACAAAATGGTAGCAAAGAGATTTTGCCACCAAAAATGTCCCTCACTTCTGGTCTGGCCCATAGACTATAGTAGACGTGAGCGATGCGCGACTAAGAGCCATTCTGATTCACTGTCTTGGCACAGAGGGACAACGGATCCTCGCCACCCTCGGGACTGCCGCAAGATACATAGACTGTGTCAAACTCCTGTCCGACCATTTCGCAGCACCACAAAGTGTCATCCTCCGGAGGATTCTGTTTCGCCAGCGCCGACAACGTGTGGGTGAGACTGTTCACCAATATGTGGCTGATCTGAGGGCCTGTGCAAGTTCGGTGCATTACAGGACGAACTGACCAGCTGGCGGAGCACACAAATAACCCGAAGGTTCGTGAGAAATTGATAATGTCCCCAGATGATCTGACACTCAATAGGGCTGTGTAAATATCTTTTCAAATCGAGACAGCAGCGGGTTTGGCCACACAATTGGCTAGTGCCTCATCTCCACTGCCTGGACTTACAGCACAGCAGGTCGAGTCTTCATCACGTTCCTCTAGCCCTGACCCTCTCCGGGGCGCTTCCCACATAAACTATGCGGGACGACACCGTCCCTCAGGTCAGCGCTGCGGTAACTGCGGCTCGTCATCGCATGATTCAAGAGCCAAGAATTGTCCCGCCAGGGGGCAGCGTTGTCAACGTTGTGGGAGACAAAACCACTTTTCTAAAGTTTGCCGTTCTGCTCCAGCCGCCACCTCACGGCAGCCTTTCTCAGCTGCTGACCCTTCACTTACGACCACCATACACTCTGTGAGTACTGCTCGCCGGCCATTTAAAGTGTGCACAGTGTAGCTGGATGGCGTGTGCCTGCCGCTATTGCACCGGGGCGAACGCCTCCCTTTTAAATGC
Source organism: Electrona antarctica (assembly GCF_951216825.1). Lineage (NCBI taxonomy): Eukaryota > Metazoa > Chordata > Actinopteri > Myctophiformes > Myctophidae > Electrona > Electrona antarctica. Next base: position 43,236,366 of record NC_136798.1, on the reverse strand, counting down.
AGCCACAGTCACACAGTTTTGCCCACACCACAAGCTTGCTGCACCATCCAAAGTGCCCCTCAAAGGTTACGGTAATTCCAGGATTGATATCGTGGGCACCTTCAGCTCCACGGTGCGTTATGGCACTAAGACTGTTGACTCTTTCACATTCCAAGTCGCAAGCCACGGTGTAACTCCCTCCGAGCACAAACAAACAAGTGGTTTCCTCTACTGATTTATTGAAGGTGCCTTCTTGTCCTCCAAATCCACCGTGAAAACTAAACAAACAATACAATAAAACAAGCACGTTACAATAAACATAAAATGACATGCACAGCATGTAGATGCAGTTTTACACAAGTAAACTAGTAAATACAGACATAAAACAAACAACAAATACCTCGTTGGCTGCGTGCAAAACAAAGGGGGAATCTTTCAGTCTTCAGTTCTTATGACGCTAGTTAAGACAGTCTCTTACTCTCTTGTGACTTTAAGTCTCTGTGTGACCAGTGTGCTGCTGCACCTTGCTGCTGCTAGCTGCTTGTGGCTTGATTGCCTATACAAAAGTCCCGTGTAACCAATTGACATGAGAGCAGACCAAACGAGACACAGAACGTGACTTTGACTACAAAATAAAAGCTTTACAACAACTTGACATGAAAAGACTTGAAATAATGTTTTAACATGAATGTAACTATTAACTATGAACTTCTTAATTATGCACTTGTACACTTAGAAAGATAATAAACAATTATGAACTTATTTTAACCTTATTATGAACTTTGTCTTAGAGAAATAAAGCAAACTATTTCACCTATAGTGGCAACAGTTACACACGGCGCCAATCTCATGGGCCTGGACTTGTTCACTGACCTAGGGTTTGTGCTCCTGGATTACAGCGGGCTTACTATCCATCACGTCGATTCTCTGTGGCCTCAACAATGGCCTGGACTGTTCACGGGACTGGGCTGCCTCACTGCCTTCGACCACCAGCCCCTCCTGAACCCTGAGGTGCACCCTGTCATCCAGCCCCTGCGTCGCGTTCCTCTGGCCCTGCGTGACGAGGTGGCTGGAGAGCTCACCAACCTCTTGGAGGCAGGCATCATCGAGCCGGTCAACGCGTCACCGTGGATTTCTAATCTGGTGGCTGTACGTAAGAAGACCGGGAAGCTGCGCCTGTGCATCGACCTCAAGGCAGTTAACAAGGCCGTCATCCCTGACAAGTATCCGCTGCCTACGGCAGAAGAACTGACCACACAGTTCCATGGCTCCACCATTTTCACGAAGTTGGATCTCCGGCAGGGCTATATGCAGGTTCCGCTACACCCCGACAGCCGTAACCTCACTGCGTTCGTCACACACATGGGGGTGTTTCAGTTCACAAGAATGCCTTTCGGACTCAGCTCCGCCCCCAGCTGTTTTCAGAAGATCATGGCCACCATTCTAGCACGCATTCCTGGAGTAGTCATCTACTTAGATGATTTCGTCATCCATGGCCCGACGGCTGCTGTCCACGAGGAGCGCCTTCGCCAAGTCCTCCGTGTCCTTGCCAGCCATCACCTCACTCTGAACGGCGACAAATGTGTTTTCGCCGTGCCTGAGATAGAATTTGTGGGGTTCTGCCTGAATGCCAAGGGCCTCCGTCCACTCCAGTCTAATGTGGAGGCTGTGCTACGCCTCCTTGAGCCTGCCTGTCCAGCACAGTAGGCATTTGCAGTTCAGTTGGCACAGCGGCTCACGTTATATTACATACTGTATACAATACAGTATAACAAGTTAGGGTGGCCCATCATCAGAACAGTATGCAATGCTAAATACCTGCATGTGCGTTGTTATTGTCCTTCTCTTCCAAATTCCTCCTCCTCCGATGACAACTCAATAATACTACTTAATTCTGTAGCCTACTTTTTATTTCAGGCCCACCAAAGCAAGCGTTATATGATATTCGATTCTGAGCCATGCTGTAAAAGCCGGGTGTCTTTGGGAGATTTGGCAATGTTAACCAGTCAGTTCTGTTCATAAGAACTCACCATTTTGTAATAAAAACAAAACACATGCTGTCCCCAAGGCTAAACTCCAAGTAGCAGTTGAACTATTTCTCCATAAAAGTATGAAAGTTCCATATTCCATATGCAATGAACAACAACAGATGCAACTTGCAAAAGTCGAGACGAGAGTTGTTTTTATTTACGCACCCGGCACCGTCAACACTCAACAGTGAGGTGATGCCGGGGTTCCATAGCCACTTATTTCCTCTCAAAACGGGCACACATTTCAAAATAAGACTGTTGTTTTTGTTTGTACTTGAAATGTGAACATTCAACCCATGTTTTATTTTGTACTGGAAATAGAAGTAGCTCTGACGAGGAAGAAGCCTAGTTGACTTGAAAATGAGACGAGGGGAGCTCAAGTGACAAGTACCGGAGCTGAGCTCTGCCAAGCTCCGGCTGAAATAAGCACTGCCTTATTCACTTTACACCATTGTTCCTTGTGTAAACTGAAGTTAGGTGTGATTTATTCCCTAATGCATGAATCCCATAATCTCCACATTCACATGTTGGAGAGTTGGGCTATCACCACTAGTAGTCTGGCAGCCAACAGGCTTCTTTTGTTTATTAAAGTCCTTCTTTATTCACTTGATTTCAGAGTCCAGACTGCAGGTGAAGACGAACTCTCCAGACACATAAGAACTACAATACCCATGATGCATCACTCCCAGGTGAAGATGAACTCTCCAGACTCAGCCAGGGAGGTTTCTATTAAAAAGGAAGCTGAAGATGTTTCTATTAAACAGGAAGCTGAAGACGTTTCTATTAAACAGGAAGCTGAAGACGTTTCTATTAAACAGGAAGCTGAAGATGTTTCTATTAAACAGGAAGCTGAAGACGTTTCTATTAAACAGGAAGCTGAAGACGTTTCTATTAAACAGGAAGCTGAAGATGTTTCTATTAAACAGGAAGCTGAAGACGTTTCTATTAAACAGGAAGCTGAAGATGTTTCTATTAAACAGGAAGCTGAAGACGTTTCTATTAAACAGGAAGCTGAAGACGTTTCTATTAAACAGGAAGCTGAAGATGTTTCTATTAAACAGGAAGCTGAAGACGTTTCTATTAAACAGGAAGCTGAAGACGTTTCTATTAAACAGGAAGCTGAAGACGTTTCTATTAAACAGGAAGCTGAAGACCAGCCACACCTCAGTAAGTGTCATGTGCTCTTCCTTTCTTTAACCCATTAAGACCTGAGACCAGATTCTACAAATGTCCTCTAAATCATGACCGTTTTCTAAAATAAATAAAACGGTTTCTATGTCAGTGGTTGTCAGACTTTTCCATGTCACTGAGCTACAAAATGATCTGTATTTGTTGCTCCTTCCACCAAGAGATTTGGTCGAAACAATAAGTACAGGGCCGACCCCAGGGCCGGCTGCAGGATGAAATGACTGAGGGGTCAATTGAGATTTTAGAGGGGGGAAATTTGTATTACATATTGCGTTAACTCTATCTCTACCGCTAGCTGTTAGCATAAACCCCAGCTCCAGGGGCCAGCATACACGCTTACTTTAAGAAGACTGTGTTTGCCCCTCGCCCCCACACAGTCTTGTGAAATGAAATGAAAGGAAATGATTACTATATTTACCCAGGGTATCTGGGCTAAGCTCAAGAACTTGTTTCCAGCCAGGCCCTGCTCATAGAACATTTCATCGTAGTGGTTCAATGGCACTTCAGCGGTGGTAATTTTAACGTGTCGGACCGCTGATTCGAATTGGCGACCTTCCGGTATCAAGACCGCTCCGCAATCCGTTCGGCCACCGCTGCCACTTGTCACACACACTACCGCTGCAGAAGCGTTTACATGGCGCCAGCGTCGCAGTACAAAGGCACAAATTAAATCCGAAATATGGATGGCAGAAAATTCACCAAGGACAGCAATTTTAGAATCTTAGTTATGACGGTTTGAAAATCCTCCCTTCCACTGCTCTGCACTGTGAATATATTTCTAATCCCATAGTTGGAACGGTGGGGTGTTGCTATGGGAACTGGACCAATGTTAAAGGCTTCCGTAGGCATCAACCATTATATAGACGCACTGACGGAACAAGCCGGTACCGGGCCGGGGGGGTGACCACACGATCGGGCCTCACCGGACTGGACTCCCAAAGCACCCCCCCGATGCCATATATCGGCAGTGACGCTTGACGTCGCGTAACATCACTTTTAAACAAACATATCCCAGCAACTGCAGATAAGTTGCTCTATCAACTTGATTAAGGTGTCAGACAAGCTACAAATCGTAGTTCTTTGTATGCTTGCTGCATGTGTGCAAGCACCAGACCGTGGAGCTGCAGCAGGTAAAAGGTGGACCCACTTCTGATATGGCACGGCGGCCAGTCGAGCCAACAGTCCCAAGTGCAGTGACAGTACTGTATGCCTACTGAAGCCTGACTGCATGCCTACCTATTAATGTTTTGGGCAGCTGCTGCTGATGATTTTACCAGCGTCAGCGTGATACCTTTACAATTAATTAATCACCTAATGCTGGCTACCGCCGCAGTAGCTCAAATTATCCACTTCTACCATGTTTAACGTATAAGTGTGTACACATTGTTTAAGTCAAAGATGCGCAGCATCATGGCTTTCATATGGTAATATAAACTTTGGCTAAAAGCAATCCACCACCACCATCACTTCTAATCAATGTTATCTAATCAATATTATGATCTGGAAAAACAACTCTGTCTGCCATGGAAGTAGGCTACAACCGAACAGACTTCCTCTTCCTCTTCAAAATAAGAGCTATACTTGTAATGATTAGTCAACACTAGTTTTATTTCTTAAAGATAGAGTGCCGCGATTTTTTTCCACCCTAAAACATAATCATCAGGTCTTATTGTTATATAAGGAGGTATAATCTTTTCAATAAAGTGTACAGTATTTGTTAAAATGTTGTTTTTATGTGGGCACACCCACCAGTTCATTAAAGGGGCATTCCACTCATTTTCAACATTTTACTATGTCATTAATATACCTTAGAGCTGTTGTGTGGAAATAATAAAAAAGTCCCCCCCATTCTGTGTTTACTAGAACTAGAGGTCTGAAAAAAATCATTAACATGGTGAAACACATCTTGATGATGTCATCAAGATGTGTTTCACCATGTTAATGATTTTTTTCATACTTACAGTTCTAGGAAACACAGAATGGGGGGGACTTTTTTATTATTTCCACACAACAGCTCTAAGGTATATTAATGACATAGTAAAATGTTGAAAATGGGTGGTTTTCCCCTTTAAGTATGCCTGGTTTGCCTGGTGGGTGGTGATGGGTGGTGATCCACCTGAACTTAAGCCGCACCCACAGCTGTAGTTGTATGATAAAAGGGGAGGTGTTAGGGGAGGGGCTGATAGTGTGATGTGACTATTTTAATGTTTATTTCATTGGCCCATTTGACTGTCAAGGGTCCAGGAAGAAACCCTAAATACAAAGTGAATATATCATTGCACATAAAAACGACTCCAGGGTGTCTAATGAAGTACTGTCACCTCATAGACACATGAAAAACTGGGAAAATACAAAAATTGTGGCACTCCATCTTTAAGTGAACTTGCAGGATGTGTAGATATATTTGTAGCGCCCTGAGAGATAACGCTTTGAATGGGTATCTACTATCTGTCACGAGTGACTGTAACGCTGTGTGGTCGTCGATCGATCATCTGACAGCCCCGGGCCCCCTGGAGTCACGGGCCGGGGGGAAACTACACCCCCTTCCCCCCTGTTACTTCCGCGCCTGTATAGACGGAGTCTACGTTGGGGTACCGGGGGGGAAAATAGTTAAATCAAACAGGCAGTGCCAGTTCTACGACTCAGGTGGCCCTATGCAAGACTATTTCCGGTGGGCCGTAGCCAGGCTCCAGAAAATAGTGAGGGAATGGTAGTACGCATGTAAACACAGTGAATACAGTTGCCATGTAATTACCTGGTAGCTGTTGAAAATACTTGGTATACCTATAGTACCTACATGGGTATCTTGCCTGGTAGCAGAGCAAATGCTTATACCGGGTAGTTAGCTGGTAATTACATAGTAAAAACCTATAAATACCTGGTAATTGTCAGGAACATACTTGGTAATTACCTGGCTACCAGTGTGTCATTTACCATGGTAAGTTCCATGTAATTACCAGGAGATTATACAGTAAATAGTTATACATACCTGGTAGATGTCAGGGAAAATACTTGGTAATTGCATAGTAATTACTAAGTAATGTAACTGGAATTCATGTAATTACCAGGTAATTAATGGGTAAATACTACTGAGAATTACCCAGTAGTCTGTTACAAGTAGTTACCTGGTAATTACTATACGGTAAAATTAAGGGTTACATATATATAAATGATTCACATAATGAGGTATTATCTCAGGCAACAATTCAAGGATATATAAATATACTGTACATCATAGTTACAGTGAAGAAGTTATAAATAGTGGCTGAAAGGAAATTTCCGAGCATAGAAGCAGCATCCGCAACCAAGATCATAAGAGCCCTGTTGCAATGCACTTCTTGTCCGCTAAACACACTGTGGCAACTCTCAGATATCAGGGGATTGAACATGTGAAATGTCCCAGGCGAGGGGGAGATCTGAATATATTGCTGTTACAGCGTGAATCCTTTTGGATTTATACCTTAAACACAATGTCCCCTAAGGGAATGAACGAGGGCTTTCCTATCAGCCACTTTTTTATTATTATGATGTATATATATCCTTGAATTGTTGCCTAAGATAATACCTGATTATGTGAATCATTTCTATATACGTAGATTCTATTAATCATGATGTCCATTTATGCTTATTCCACTGTATATAGTGATATTTGATAATTGATGACCATGTTATGTTGGTTCCACCCACTGACTAGCAACGTGACCCGTGGGTGTCTATTTAAATGGGTGGATCACTCACATCTCGAGTTTGACCATGTTATCATGAGTCGTTACAGACCAGATGAAGAGCCTTGGCTCGAAACGTCGTCAATAAAGTTTAACTTTTGGAGCATTTGAGTGTGCAGGTTATTTTCTCTTTTTCTGATCCTACTTTTGAACCCAGCCCCTCTACCAAGTGATGTGCGTATTCTATTAGTTTTTGTAGGAATCCGGTGTTGACCATCATATTATGTCTTTGCTCATAGACATCCTGCACATGGTTGTGTGTAAAGAGGAGGTTTCTCCTGAACAGGAGAGGAGCCCCAGTCTGCTCCAGGAGGAACCAGAGCCTCCACACATTAAAGATGATCAGGAGGAGCTTAAAGAGGAACAGGCGGAACTACTTCAAAGACCAGAGGAACCTGTTGGGTCAACGTTGATATTACTAGCAGTGAAAGGTGATAAAGAAAATGATGATGAAGAAGAAGACATGGCTTCCCCCTGCTTTGAGGTTGAAGTTGAAGTTGAATCTGACTTCAGTAATGCAAGTAATTTGAATACACACCAGCGTGTTCATACTGGAGAAAGAACGTTCCATTGTAAACATTGTGACAAGAGTTTCATTCAGTCTAGTGCCCTAAAGACACACCTTCGTCTCCACACTGGAGAAAAACCTTTTAACTGTAAACATTGTGACAAGAGTTTCAGTCAGTCTAGTACCCTAAAGACACACCTTCGTCTCCACACTGGAGAAAAACCTTTTAACTGTAAACATTGTGACAAGAGTTTCAGTCAGTCTAGTGCCCTAAAGACACACCTTCGTCTCCACACTGGAGAAAAACCTTTTAACTGTAAACATTGTGACAAGAGTTTCAGTCAGTCTAGTGCCCTAAAGACACACCTTCTTCTCCACACTGGAGAAAAACCTTTTAACTGTAAACATTGTGACAAGAGTTTCAGTCAGTCAGGTAACCTGGCGAAGCACCTTCGTGTCCACACTGGAGAAAAACCTTTCCAATGTAAACATTGTGACAAGAGTTTCAGTCAGGCATCTTCCCTGAAAACACACCAGAGTGTCCACAATGGAGAAAAACCTTTCCAATGTAAACATTGTGACAAGAGGTTCAGATTTTCAAATAATTTGAAGTCACACCTTCGTGTCCATTCTGGAGAAAAACCTTTCCAATGTAAACATTGTGACAAGAGTTTCAGTCAGGCAACTTCCCTGAAAACACACCAGAGTGTCCACACTGGAGAAAAACCTTTTAACTGTAAACATTGTGACAGGAGTTTCAGATTCTCAAGTTCCCTGATAAAGCACCAGCGTGTCCACACTGGAGAAAAACCTTTCCAATGTAAACATTGTGACAAGAGTTTCAGTCAGGCAACTTCCCTGAAAACACACCAGAGTGTCCACACTGGAGAAAAACCTTTCCAATGTAAACATTGTGACAAGAGTTTCAGTCTCTCATCTAATTTGAAGACACACCTTCGTGTCCATTCTGGAGAAAAACCTTTCCAATGTAAAAATTGTGACAAGAGTTTCAGATATTCAAATCATTTTAAGTCACACCTTCGTGTCCACACTGGAGAAAAACCTTTCCAATGTAAAAATTGTGACAAGAGTTTTAGTTACTCAAGTTCCATGAAGCAGCACCAGCGTGTCCACACTGGAGAAAAACCTTTCCACTGTAAACATTGTGAAAAGAGTTTCAGTCGGACATCTTCCCTGAAAACACACCTTTGTGTCTACACTGTAGAAAAACCTTTCCAATGTAAACATTGTGACAAGAGTTTTAGTCACCCATCTCTCCTGAAGCGACACCTTAGTGTCCATACTGGAGGAAAACCTTTCCAATGTAAACATTGTGACAAGAGTTTCAGTCTCTCATGTAATTTGAAGACACACCTTCGTGTCCATTCTGGAGAAAAACCTTTCCACTGTAAACATTGTGACAAGAGTTTCAGTAATTCAAATAATTTGAATACACACCAGCGTGTTCATACTGGAGAAAAACCGTTCCAGTGTAAACATTGTGACAAGAGTTTCAGTCAGTCAGGTTCCCTGAAAATACACCAGCGTGCACACCGGAGAAAAACCTTTCCAATGTAAACATTGTGACAAGAGTTTCAGTCAGTCATCTTCCCTGAAAACACACCTTCGTGTCCACAATGGAGAAAAACAGTTTCACTGTAAACATTGTGACGAGTTTCAGTTATTCATGTAATTTGAAGCGACACCTTAGTGTCCATAATGGAGGAAAACCTTTCCAATGTAAACATTGTGACAAGAGTTTCATGAGTCAGGTAACCTGGCGAAGCACCTTCGTGTCCACACTGACTGAAACTCTGGAGATGTAAACATTGTGACAAGAGTTTTAGTCAGTCATCTTCCCTGAAAACACACCTTCGTGTCCACACTGGAGAAAAACAGTTTCACTGTAAACATTGTGACAAGAGATTCAGTTCCTCATGTAATTTGAAGACACACATTCGTGTCCATTCTGGAGAAAAACCTTTCCACTGTAAACATTGTGACAAGAGTTTCAGAAATTCAAATCATTTGAAGTCACACCAGCGTGTTCATACTGGAGAAAAAACGTTCCATTGTAAACATTGTGACAAGAGTTTCAGTCAGTCTAGTGCCCTAAAGACACACCTTCGTCTCCACACTGGAGAAAAACCTTTCCACTGTAAACATTGTGACAAGAGTTTCAGTTATTCATGTAATTTGAAGACACACCTTGGTGTCCACACAGGAGAAAAACCTTTCCGATGTAAACATTGTGACAAGAGTTTCAACGATTCAAGTTATCTGAAGAGACACCTTCGTGTCCACAGTTCTCACAAGACAATAAATAAGATGTCCACTTTAAACGGTGTGACCAAAGTTTAAAATAACTCGGGTCACTTGCTAAGACACCATTGCATTCACACCATGGGGTAAAAAAAGGTTTCCACTATAAATGAGCTCACTGGGAGGATAATTAAACAGCTGTAGGGCAATGTTATGGGTTATTATACTGCTCCTATATTTTATTCATTGTTTTTCTTATTTATTTTTTTCAATTTTCAGTTTTTCAAAATGTCTATTAAATTACCAAAAAAAGGATTACGGTTTGTACATTTAAATATATGTAGTCTAAGAAATAAGGTTACTGAACTGTGTTCTATTCTGAACGAAAATAATATGCATGTAATGGCAATCACAGAAACACACTTAGATGAAAAAATACAGGATTCTGAGTTGGCTGTTCAAGGATACAACATAATTAGATTAGATAGAGATGAAAATGGAGGAGGGACGGCATTTTACATTCAGGATCATATCCCTGCAAAAATTAGAAAGACCTAGGTATAGATGGTGTGGAAGCTCTATGGATACAAGTGCATTTACCACATATGAAGCCCATTTTAACATGCTGTTGCTATAGGCCACCTAGTTCTGGTATAGATTATGCGACTGATTTTGCGACTGATTTTGACTGATTTTGATTATGATATATTATTTGCAGCAGATATGAATGTAGATTGGTTTTCGAGTAACTGTTCTTTGAAAAGAAAGTTGAGTGATGCAGCCATGGTATACAATTTGTCTCAGATTGTGAATCAGCCTACAAGAATCCATGTTAATAGAGATGGTACGCGTTCGTCCTCATGTATAGATCTTTTTTTTTTTTACAAATGCCCCAGAAAAATGCTCTAAAGCCATTTCTGTCCAAGTGGGGTTTAGTGACCATAACATAATTGCAACAACTTGGAAAGCGAAGGTGCCCAAAAGTGGGCCTAAGATCATTCATAAAAGAATGTATAAGACATTTTCTGAGGCTAATTTTCTTAACGGTTTGAAAAATGTGAACTGGAATTTGGTTCTTTATTGTAAGAATACAGAGGCTGCATTAATAATATTTACAACATTATTCTCAAATATTTGTGATGAACACGCTCCAATTAAAAAACGTACTGTTAGGAAGATCAAAGCCCCCTGGATAGATGATGAGTTAAACATATATATAAAAGAGAGAGATTTACTTAAGCAGTCTGCGGTTGCATCTGGCTGCCCTGATACCTGGCAAAAATATAGAGCCCTTCGGAATAAAATTACTAAAATGAATAGACAGAAGAAGAAATGACACTATCAAAGCAAATTTGAGGAATGCAAATATGACAGTAAAAAGCTGTGGAAAACATTTAATGAAGCTGTGGGTAGGGATACAATGATTGAAATGTTTATTTGAATAAAGCAATTTAAAAAAGTGCCTTCATTTATAGAGGTAGAGGGTAAGTTCATCACTAGACCAGTTGACATAGCAAATTACTTTAATAATTTCTTCATTAGTAAAGTAAATACAATTCGAGATCAGATGCTACCAGTGAGTGGCATTATTTCTGATTCAATTATAAAAAACAAGATTATGAAGGACAAGGTGTGTACTTTTGAATTCAAGAAGATGGGAGTAGAAGAGGTAGAAAAGCTTTTATTTTCGATTAAAAGTGATAAGCCATGTGGAGTTGATCATTTAGATGGTAGGTTACTGCAGTCTGTAAAGTGTATTGTGACACCTATATGTCATATCTTTAATTTGTGTCTTGAAAATGGTGTGTTACCACAGCTATGGAAAATTGCAAAGGTTACTCCACTGCCAAAAAGCAGTGGGGAACCGTTCACTGGTCAAAATAGTAGGCCCGTGAGTATTTTACCAGTGCTTAGTAAAGTGATGGAGAAAGTTATATATCAACAAATTCAAGGTTATTTTGAAGAATACAGCATTAACTCTGAGTGTCAGCATGCATATAAGGTTGGATATTCAACAGGCACAGCACTCACAGCACTAACTGGCTTAAAAATATTGACAAGAATTAAGTCAATGGTGGGTGCTGTGCTTTTGGACTTTAGTGCGGCATTCGATGTGATAGATCATCAGTTGCTGCTCAGGAAGTTATCGGCATATCATTTCAAAGAAAGTGCTATTGAATTAATGAAAAGTTATTTGGTCAACAGGCAACAATGTGTTTAATGGTACATTGTCAGATATTGTGACTCCTCAATGTGGCGTCCCCCAGAGAAGTTGTCTAGGCCCATTGCTTTACTCAATCTTTGTTAATGATTTACCACATGTACTAAAAAGTGCATGTATGAAAATCTATGCAGATGACACTACAATGTATGTATCAAGTGAAAATTCTGTTTCTGTTAATATGCTGTTACAAGAGTAAATGCTGGTTGCTAACTGGGTCATTGAAAATAGGCTAAAACTGAATGTTTTAAAAACAAAGAGTATTATGCTGGGTTCTAGACATATGCTGAAATCGAATCCTGAACTGAGTCTGGTTTTACAAGGTACTGCTATTGAACAGGTTAAAGAGGCCAAGTTGATGGGCGTGATTATTGATGAAACACTTTCGTGGTCGATGACAATTAGTAAAATGGTATCTAAAATGAGTAGAAACATTTCAATGATAAGAAGAGGAGCACATCTGTTGACTAGTTCAACTGTTAAACTTGTATTACAATCACTAGTTTTGTCCAGTCTTGATTACTGCCCAACAATTTGGTCTAGTGCTTCAAAAAATGATTTGGAAAAACTTCAGCTCACTCAGAACAGGGCAGCACGCCTCGCTCTGCACTGTTCTGGGAGAACTAGTGTTGAGTGGATGCATGCTGCCCTGTCATGGATGAGAGTGGATCAAAGGTTGGCTTGTAGCCTTGTGACATTTCTGTTTAATATATATAATTCTGGTAAACCTACACAGTTGTTTCTACAGATACAACCCACCAATACTAGACATAGCTATGCCACCAGACAGGCTATTGGTCGTCACTTTACTCCACCTTTGATACCTAGAACAAATGCACTTAAGAGAACAGCAATGTATAGAGCAGGAGCACATTGGAATGAGCTCCCGCCACATATTATAAATATAGAGAATAAATCAAGCTTTAAAAAGAAATTGAAGGCAGCAGTGATAAGGAAAGAAATAATGTTTAGTTAGATTGGTGAGTGTTTGATTTCAATTAATAGGATATACAATGTTAAGTTTGTAAATTTGTTGTATTATGTAATATATTTTCTAGAATGCATGAAGACTGAAAGCTTCAATTATTTTTGTTTTGTTTTGTTTTTAACTAATGTAATGAAATAATTACGTTGTATTATGTTTGAATTTGATTGTATGAGTGTTTGGACCCCATTAGTCTTCACTGTAGTGAGGACTAATGGGGATCCGTAATAAACAATAAATAAACAATAAAGCATTAGAGGGTCCATCTTGTTTAATTCATCAACAGAAACCTTCTACCAAGGTTTTTGCAGAGATCTCCACCAATAACTATTTTGACTAATGGATAAAGTTTGTTCAGCAGTTTGATGGGATAAAATTCACACCTGTGTGAAGTGAGGGGTGCTAATATAAAGTGTAACTCATGTTGATTAGGTGATGTAATGGTGATGTAAAACAAACGGTGCCAACACAAACATTAAATGCCATTAACAATAAAGAGACAATATGATGTAATGAGGGACCGTACATTTTCCCTTCATTGTCAATGGTGTTTTTAAAACAAACATTGAACTCCTGATATTGGGAGAAGACAAACGCAGGTGGAGGAGGCACTCAGTTCAGAACTCACCAAAATCCGAACTTGGCTTACTGATAACAAACTTTCATTGCATCTTGGTAAAACAGAATCCATTCTTTTTGGGTCTAACCATTCCCTCAGTAGGGTAAATGTAGATGATTTCAAGGTCAGAGTTGACGACATATTGATCTCTAGCAATGAAGAGGTTACATAGCTGGGCTGTATCCTGGATAACAAGCTGACAGGTGAAGGCATGGCAACAAGAGCTAAATCAAAGGACAAGATTCTTGGGCAGAATCTCCTCCTTTGTTAACAAGAGAGCTCTCAGGACATTAGCTGGAGCTCTTATTCAGCCCTTGTTTTACTATGCTTGCACCTCCTGGTTCTCTAACATCTCAATGGCACAAAAAACTAAGCTCCAGACCTCCCAAAACAAAGTAATCCGACTTCTTCTAGGCCTAGGGCCCATGACCCACCTGTTTGCAACACATTTTGATAACATAAATGCAGATCTGCCCTCCATGCCATCAGTGCCCATTTACTTAACCGATTACCTAAAAAGGTGATCAACTCCCACAGCCACAACACTAAAGGGAGCGTGAATAATGATCTGGTGCCACCAATCTTTAGAACAAATATGGGTAAATTCACCTTCCACAACACTGCCACTCAGGTGTGGAATGCCTTGGAATCACTGGTTTCCTTTAAAAAAGGACTGAAAATGCACCTGTCACTGTCATCCGATCAACAGAAGTCATAACTCTATTCCCCCCCTCTCCAATTAATTTCTATTCCAACCCGTCCATAGATTTAATAACGGAGCCAACAACCAAGCCTCTTTCTCAGAACACTGCAGCTCACCACCTGGACTGAAGACAGAACACACACCCACACACAATACCCTCCTACTATTAATATCACCTCATACTATCATGAGAACGAAAAGTAGAACTCTAATAAAAAATATGGCCATCACAGCATTAGTTTTGCAAAAAAACTCTCATTGGGCGTAAAATGGCCATGCCCACTTGCCCAAATGTGCTGACATCATCAGACTTGTGATGACGGCATTGGCCGTTTTTAGCCCAATGGGTGTTTTTTTGCAAAACTAATGTTTGAAATGGATTCAGCATCTAGTTTGACACAACACATGCTACATAAAGCATGATGAAATTTTGAATATTTTCCCTCCATAGGTTATTAATGGTATGGTCACATATTATGCCAATTATGAAAATTGCTCAACATATGCAAGTTAGCATCCGGCAGTTTCTACATGCTGGGGACCCATATAGGCCGTGCTGCGAGGTCCCTTTTCGTTCGGTTTCGTTCCCACGTCTTTGGCACTACGATTTAAATGCATATTTCCATAGACAATACCCTTCTGGACTTTGGGTTAAAAGTTCTCCGCATAATATCCTGCAGTATTTTGTCACAAGCCAGAAATGTATATACAAGTGTATAACCAAAAAACGAAAATCTTGTGCTGCTGTTTTTGCTTGTAAAATGTGTTATATTGATTTTGGCAACACCAAATCTTTCTCAAATGTCATAAATACATATACCTAACATCTGAAACAAGTATTGGTGCCTTAGTTTACTCATATGTGAATCTAGATCATGAAATGTAGCAAATGTGTTAAAGAAAACGCTTCAACTTAAGTGATTGGCACCTAGCACAATGAAACATACACATAGAAAATGTAGCCAAAACCTTATGTTTCATACATAAAAAATGTCACAACCTACTGGGTAATGAAAGGTAGAAAAGAAAAGCAGCCCACCTTGGCCCAAAATGGCTGAAAATATATCAAAATGTTACCACGCCCCCTAAATTGGAATAATGAAAAAAATTGACAAGAATAAATGCACTAAAGGTCAGAATTATTACAACATATGGTATGAAACATTTATACAAGTACCACAAAGTGTCACAGCATCTGACATTTGCACATCACCCCCCCCCCCCCCCCCCCCCCTCACCAGCTCAAGTGCAGTTAGTCAGTCTATTTGCCAGCCCATAGAGTCCCATTGTGAACCCAGACATGTTGAGTACACCAACGTTTTATAGTACAAATGTTGAGTATGTATGGGTCCCCAGCATGTAGAAACCGCCGGATGCTAACTTGCATATGTTGAACAATTTTCAGTTAGTATAATTAGCTTTAATGACCATAATCACCTACTGTATATGGACAAGATTTCAGCAATAGTCACGGGCCTTATGGATTTTCCCGCGCCAATCAATATTAAAAGGACTACATTTGGCCCAGATGTAGTCCAGGGCATGCTCTAATGATTTAGCTAGGGAACCCGAGCCAGTTACCTTCGGGGTCGCCATGGCGGCCAAATCCAATATGGCCGCCACATAAAGTGCCTTCCTCACCAGCCATTTGCAGCATCCTGTTGCACACACTAAAAGATCTGAGCCTTCTTGAGAAGAACAGAAGACCAGAGTAGTCAGACCAGTCCAATGACCTGTTCAGGTGCACTCCTAGAAACTTGTAGTTGTCTACATTCTCCACTACCTTAATATGTTGCTGGGAACCGGAGGTACACTCTTGGTCGTGCCATAGTCCACCACCATCTTCATGGTCTTGCTAGCATTGAGCCAGAGGCTATTTGCCTTCCTCCAGTGCACAACCCCCATAACAATGCGTGCTCAACAGTGTTGTTACCTGAGATGCAGGTGACAACTGACATGTCTTGTAGTTGAAGTGGAAGTCAGATGTTTATAGGGTGAACAGGAAAGGTGACAGCACTGTGCCCTGGGGAGCGCCCGTGATGTTCAACAGCACCTCCGAACAGACAACCCTGCAGTCTCACATACTGCAGTCTGCCCGAGAGATAGTCTGAGATCCATGCCACCAAACCATGGTCCACCCCCATCAACACAAGCTTCTGTAAGCAGTTGTGACTGGATAGTTCTGAAGACACTGGAGAAGTCAAAAAGCATGATTCTAACTGCGTTGCCCATTGTGCCAAGGTGTGTGAATGCCCTGTTTAGCATGTAGATGATGACAGCATCAAACCCAATGTCCACCTGGTATGTAAAAACTGAAGGGGGCCGACGTCGGTCACAATGCAGCAAGATTTCCACAGTTCCTCCCTGTCATCAGGGAGGGGCCTATCGTTTGGATCAGCAGTTCTGGACAACCTGATCTCCATATATGCCTATACTATATTATTGCGACCACAGGTCGCATTTACTATGAAATTGCGCATTTTCCGCCAGTCAGTCAGTGTATCACTCAAAATCCCCATACATGGGGAAAGCCCCCATATATGGTGCCCAGGTCTTGTGAGTGACATCACGTGACATCATCAGGGATGGAGATCCCTGATATCATCAATATTGGCCAGCAACTCTACAACTGACCCCAACCCTTAGATCTCCATATGGATATACCTATGTCAGAACCTGTTCTGACATTCCATATGTTGATCCTTCCCCATCCATCCTTCCTCTTCGATGTCTCCCTTTTGACTGATACCTGTCCGTGTAAACTCTAGATGGGCCTGCCCCAAAGTTATTAATGCAGCCCGTTAGGGTGAGGTCGCTTCTCGCCCTCAGACTTACTGGTACTGTGCTATACTATGCTATATGCTACTATACTACTATATACACTATACTATACTATACTATACTGATGTGCCAATATCTATGTATGGGTGTACATACTGTAGGTAGTTTGAATCAGCGGTTCTGGACAACCGGATCTCCATATATGACTACACTAACACTACACTACACTACACTATACTGATACGCCCATACCCATGCATGGGCGTACATACTATAAGTAGTTCTGGACAACCGCCTATCCAATCAACTCGACACCGGACATATAAATGTTCCTGTGCTGGGGTCAGCAGCAACGTGCATTCATACTCTATCAATAGGAATGTACTGATCAACTCCATTACTTTCATTTTGTATTGTTTTAAATAAATTAAATGTGTAACATACAAAGGTTGCTTTTTTTAGGTTGTTCCTAAAGGTGTTCTGGGTGAAAATGTTGAATATGTTTTTTGGGTATAGTGGCCATATATATATACAAACATATATATTAGAGTTTTCTGGATAGATGTACTCGTAAATCGGAGCATTTCAATGTGTTCTAATGCTTTTTAAGTTTGTCAAAAATGTAAAAAGTTCACTCGTTTTCACTTAGTGCCATCTTGTAAATATGCAAATTAAGGTTCCAGACGCACTCAATCATAATTATAAGCATTCCAATGTGTTTGTAATGGTCAAAAAACATGACATAGACACAATGTTTGCATTTGTAGCTCATCTGGTTCAAATATTACAGCCAAAACCATTTTAGGTATTGCAGCCATGGATTTGGCCGCTATGGCGACCCCAAAGGTTGCCAGCTTGGGCGCCCTAGCTAAATCCAGATTCTGTGACACTTTGTGATACTTGAATAAATGTTTCATACCATATGTTGTAATAATTCTGACCTTTAGTCCATTTTTTTTGCATTATTCCAATTTAGGGGGCGTGGTAACATTTTGATAGATTTTTAGCCATTTTGGGCCAAGGTGGGCTGCTTTTCTTTTCTACCTTTCATTACACAGTAGGTTGTGAATTTTTTTATGTATGAAACATAAGCTTTTGGCTAAATTAACTATTGTGTATGTTTCATTGAGCTAGGTGCCATCACTTAAGTTGAAGAGTTTTCTTTAACAGATTTGCTACATTTCATGATCTAAATTCACATATGATTAAACTAAGGCACCAATACTTGTTTCAGATGTTAGGTATATGTAATTATGACATTTGAGAAATAGTTTGTGTTGCCACAATCAATATAACACATTTTACAAGCAAAAACAGCAGCACAAGATTTTCGTTTTTTGGTTATACACTTGTATATACATTTCTGGCTTGTGACAAAATACTGCAGGATATTATGCGGAGAACTTTTAACCCAAGGCCAGAAGGCTATTGTCTATGGAAATATGCATTGAAATCGTAGTGCCAAAGACGCGGGAACGAAAATCATTTTCTAGGCACTTTTTCTTGGGTCGCAGCACGGCCTAATACTCAACATTTCTAACATAAAACCTTGGTGTACTCAACATGTCCGGGTTCACAATGGGGCTCTATGGGCTGCCTACTAGACTATATAGTAATAGTTTAATTACAAGGATATAGGCTGGGATAGGCCTAATTACACTATTTACACAATTAGAGGTGAACCACAGTTTGATAACAGTTCTGTAATAATATAACACAAAAGACCTTTAGCAGTTCAACTTTTATTTAAATAAGCTATAACAGCAAAGCTTTGGCTTTACAAACAATATGGTAAGTAGAACTTAAACAAGTAAACTAAGTGATGTCAACAAGATATGGACTTGAAGGAATAAAATAAACAAAAAACACATGAGACGATAAATGATCATCAACAGAAAAGCAGTTTGTTTTATTCATTTATGTTGAATGTGATTCCTCAGCTTTAGTATCTGATTTGTCATTATCCTGGATTACATTAAATTGTAATGCATCTGTCTGTGTGTGATATAGTGTCAACTCAGAATGCTAATTTGAATGCTTCTTGTTGCTCATTAACTTCACATGTGCATTTTGACCAAAGCATTTTTAACAAACTGCAGCTAAAGGGTTTATCTGACTGTATGAGTCCTTCAAATATATATTCTTTAAAAATATTAATTAGGAGAACTTACAGAAGCTTTTGTTTTGTTTGTTTCTTGTTTGGTCGTTACAACTTTAAAGGGCTATTCCCCTGTATGTGTCCTCATGTGTATTTTAAGCTGACTCATTGTACGATAGCCTTTACCACAAACTGTGCAAGCAAAGGGCTTTTCCCCTGTATGAGTCCTCGTGTGTACTTTTAGGTCACCACTTTGACTAAAGCCTTTACCACAAACATTGCAACTAAAGGGCTTTTCCCCTGTATGTGTCCTCATGTGTGTTTTCAGGTCACAACTTAGACTAAAGCCTTTAATGCAAACTTTGCAATTAAAGGGCTTTTCCCCTGTATGTGTCCTCATGTGTGTTTTCAGGTCACCACTTTGACTAAAGTCTTTACCACAAACTTTGCAATGAAATGGCTTTTCCCCTGTATGTGTCCTCATGTGTGTTTTCAGGTGACCACCTTGACTAAAGCCTTTACCACAAACATTGCAACTAAAGGGCTTTTCCCCTGTATGTGTCCTCATGTGTTTTTTCAGGTCACAACTTAGACTAAAGCCTTTAATGCAAACTTTGCAATTAAAGGGCTTTTCCCCTGTATGTGTCCTCATGTGTGTTTTCAGGTCACCACTTTGACTAAAGTCTTTACCACAAACTTTGCAATTAAAGGGCTTTTCCCCTGTATGTGTCCTCATGTGTGTTTTCAGGTCACCACTTTGACTAAAGTCTTTACCACAAACATTGCAACTAAAGGGCTTTTCCCCTGTATGTGTCCTCATGTGTTTTTTCAGGTCACCACTTTGACTAAAGCCTTTAACGCAAACTTTACAATTAAAGGGCTTTTCCCCTGTATGTGTCCTCATGTGTGTTTTCAGGTCACCACTTTGACTAAAGTCTTTACCACAAACTTTGCAATTAAATGGCTTTTCCCCTGTATGTGTCCTCATGTGTGTTTTCAGGTGACCACCTTGACTAAAGCCTTTACCACAAACATTGCAACTAAAGGGCTTTTCCCCTGTATGTGTCCTCATGTGTTTTTTCAGGTCACAACTTAGACTAAAGCCTTTAATGCAAACTTTGCAATTAAAGGGCTTTTCCCCTGTATGTGTCCTCATGTGTGTTTTCAGGTCACCACTTTGACTAAAGTCTTTACCACAAACTTTGCAATTAAATGGCTTTTCCCCTGTATGTGTCCTCATGTGTGTTTTCAGGGGACCACTTTGACTAAAGCCTTTACCACAAACATTGCAACTAAAGGGCTTTTCCCCTGTATGTGTCCTCATGTGTGATTTCAGATTACCCTTTAGAGCAAAGCCTTTACCACAAACTTTGCAAGCAAAGGACTTTTCCCCTGTATGAACAACTGTGTGCCTCTTCAGCTTCCCCTTTTGATTAAACATTTTGCCACACTCTTTACAATTAAAACGTTTCTTCCCTGTGTGATTCTTCATGGAGTGAGGTTTTTTTGACGATGTCAGGTCCTGGGACAGCTTGTGGCTTGAAGACAATGTTTGTTCTTCCACATTTTGTGTCTTGCGTAAAGTCAGTGCTTTTACAACCGACTGACCTTCCCTGGTCTCCACCCAGTCATCACTGTCTTCAGTGATGTCAGATTCAGAACAGTGTGGAGAGAGGAACTGGTCATCTGTGGTTGTTTGTGATGTTCCACAGTCGTCTACATCAGTTTGTGTTTTCATGTGTTCACCACTAGATGGATGTGATGTTCCACAGTCCTCTACATCAGCTTGTGTTTCAATGTGTTCAGTTGAGGTGCTGGCTACAGCATCTGTCTCTCTGTTTTCATCCTCATCTTCACTTTGCACTGCTAGTAATGTCATCATTGACCCACCAGCCACCTCTGGTCTTTGAAGTAGCTCATCTTGTTCCTCTTTAATGTGTGGAGGTTGTGGTTCCTCCTGGACCAGACTGGAGCTCCTCTCCTCGTGTTCAGGGGAAATCTCCTCTTTACACACATGTATGAAGTCTAGAGGAAGAAAATATACAATGAGAGAAAAGCATTAAATGTTTCAACTTTACATTATTTCATGCAGTGTTCTCTGGTAGTTGGATGAACTTCAGCTGTAAATATATTTTCCACTTGCAAACCATGTTTATTCTCATTCTTAATTTTTTTTTAATTTACTGCAAACATTCGAAATGACCACCACATTAAAGTTAAGATGCGCCTGTTAGCCTGTGTGTGTGTGTGTGTGTGTGTGTGTGTGTGTGTGTGTGTGTGTAAGAGAGAGTGCATGAAACGTACTGATGTCCAGGTGGTTTTCGGGTTCCTGTTTAACCCTCCAAAACCTCTTCACCTTCAGGCTGGACTCTGCACACTGGTCTGCAATGAAGGAATAGAATAAAGACTTTCATAATAAGGAATTTGATGTGACATGAATAACAAAAATCTGTTGGCAATGCAAGGGACCATTTGGGAATTCAGAAGAGCTCAGCAAGAGCTGCAAGCTCCTCTTCATGAACTTGAGTTGAAACGATCAGTAGGCAGCAAGTGCAACATACAACATGTGGTGGAAAGGTTAACACAGCTGCAGGAAAAACAGACAAAGGAAGAAATCAACACTCTGGGAGAACAAATGGACTACATTAAAGCTGGGATCACAGGTATCTTGACATGCCGTTTACATCATCACACAGACATGCCCAAGGATATTCATTCTGCTGTTTCTCTCCCTGCCACGTCTTTGAACCGCCTCCAAACTTAATATTATTATTATCTGACCATCTATTTGACAGGCAGTCTATTAATCTAGCCCTATCAGATCATGGCGGGGAATCAGCTACTGACAACTCACTCAACGTGTCTCCAACAGGCTTTTCATTTACACATACTACATTTTTCAATGCAGTTTCACAAATACGCACTAAGAAGTCAAAGGCTACAGATGATCCTAACCCATATTTACCGCGTCTTAGAGTGCATGTATTATTGCTTCACCGCTTGCCTTTATTTTTCATTTATAGCATGGCTTGGCTACCGAACACAACACACGCACACAAGCCCTTACAAACATGTCATCACTTGTCAAAGTCAAAGTCGTACGATTAGTCACACATGTTACCGCAGTGAAATTTGTTCCCCGCATTTGACCCATCTCTTGGATAGGTGTGCCGCAGCGTGCGCCACACTCGGGAATCATTAGTTAATTTGACCCCCAATCCAACGCATTGATGCTTAGTGCCAAGCAGGGAGGCATTGGGTCCCATTTATACAGTCTTTGGTATGACCCGGCCGGGGATCAAACCCCCGACCTCCCAGTATCAGGGCGGACACTCTAACCACAAGGCCACTGTCTGGTGAAAGAACACGTACACAGCTTGTTGTGTGAAATGTCGACGGCTATTTCTCCACCGACATTTGGAGCAGTAGCGTGAGTCAAATGTCGCTCATCAGCCTAACTGCACAGTGGGTAGAGAGTGAGTTCAACCTCCAGAGTCAAGCTGTAAGCCAAATAATGTTGTGGGTTGCATTAGAGCTTTAATCGGGCCTAATAATTTGAGCCCGACCCGTCTGACTCACCCCATTACTAATCGCATCCCCGTTCCCTAACCCTAAATGCAGCACACGTAAGTTGAGTAAGTCTGTTAACTTGCTTGCTTGCGTATTCATGCGTTTCACCACTAGTTTGGCTGTGATGTTCCACAGTCCTCTACATCAGCTTGTGTTTCAATGTGTTCAGTTGAGGTGCTGGCTACAGCCTCTGTCTCTCTGTTTTCATCCTCATCTTCACTTTTCACTGCTAGTAATGTCATCATTGACCCACCAGCCTCCTCTGGTCTTTGAAGTAGCTCATCTTGTTCCTCTTTAATGTGTGGAGGTTGTGGTTCCTCCTGGACCAGACTGGAGCTTCTCTCCTCGTGTTCTGGGGAAACCTCCTCTTTACACACAGGCAGGTGCAGGAAGTCTAGAGGAGAAAACCATTAAATGTTTGAACTTTACATTATTTCATGCAGTGTTTAGCTCCGGTAGTTGGATGAACTTCAGCTGCAAAAACAAATTTTCCACTTCCAAACCATAAGTTTATTCTCATTCTTAAAAAAATGTAATTTACTGCAAACATTCTAATTTACCAACACATTTCAGTTTAGATATGCCCGTTAGCCTTACAAGACAAAAAGTGTGCGTGTGCGAGCGTGAGTGAGTGAGTGAGTGAGTGAGAGAGAGAGAGCATGAAACGTACTGTTTTCATCCTGGACCAGACTGGAGCTCCTCTCCTCCTCGTGTTCAGGGGAAACCTCCTCTTTACACACAGGCAGGGGCAGGAAGTCTAGGGGGAAAGATACAATGAGGGAAAAACATTAAAAGTTTGAAATTTGAACATAATTTCATGCAGAGTTTAGCTTTGGTAGTTGGGCGAACTTCAGCTGTAAATACTTTTTCCATTTCCAAATCTCTTTCATAAAATATGATATTTACTGCAAAAATTCTAATTCCATTCCAGTTTGGATATGCCTATTAGCCGTACGAACAAAGAAAAAAGAATGTCTGCACGCCAGACAGACAGACAGAGAGAGAGAATGAAACGTACTGATTTCCAGGTGGTTTTCAGGTTCCTGTTTAACACTCCAAAACCTCTTCACCTTCAGGCTGGACTCTGCACATTGGCAGTGTTGTAACTAACGCCCTTACATCACGTTACGTTACCTAACGGAACTACTTTTTGCAGTGCGTTACCCGCGTTATGGCGTTATTATGTCAACTTATGATCCACGTGAAACGTCTCCCCATGCAGCGCTGTGAGTCTTACAGGCGTCTGTGCTGACTGCTGAGAGAGCGCTCTCTGTGTTGTACTCTGTTGACAGTTTGTAACTTTCTAACTTGAACAAAGCACGTTGCAGAAGAGGTCATTGATTGGCTAACGTAGGGACAGATTTCAGGGTAAGCCAATCAGAGACAGTCTGACAGAGTAGGGCGGGTCTTACTCGTATGGCTGTGGTAAACAGTGCTAAACACAGACACACAAACCCTTGTAACGCATACACAGAAAACGCCGGTTGAACGAACATTATTACCACACGCTACAATGGCAAATGCAGATGACAGCGAGATCGGATGCTTTGTGGGTTGGAAATACAAGCATTATTTGAGTACTTGCGGGTAAAGGACGACAAAAACATCGAGGTGAAAATGCTAATATTGTGGCGGACAGAAAGTGTTGTCCACAGCCAAGAAAAGCAATGCAAATCTAAGAAAGCATCTTAAATCAGTCCATGAGCTATAGCCTGGTTAATAAACCAGACCGAATCAGCCGTTGGCAAAAAAAAGTTGCCTACCAGCGGATTACGGTCTGGCGAGGCTCAGTAGCACGCCTCTTTCCTACAGCAGAGAACAGGTCGGACCAATCGGGACACGGTATGCAATATAGGCGGGCTTTGGTACAGTGACGTTCAATGCTTGAGACCTTTGACTGACAGTAGCTCTGACCAATTGCGTCGAAGAGAAAATGTTCCCCGGGAAATGAAATCCAAGTGGAGCCAGCCCAGACTGATATACCGCGACAGTGTTGTGTGATATTAGTCTGGCTTATTAGCCAGGCTACATGAGCTAGGCTGCCTCACATGGACCAACACCACCAAAACAGACAAAGATCGATTTTAAATCGCCATAGAGGCATGTCACCAAGAGTCAACTTGACAAAATGATTGCCAGGTATGTTGTTGAGGAATTGCTTCCCCTCTCAACGGTGGAGTCTGTTCCTTTCAGAGCACTGGTCAGCAAAATACCAGTGAAAGCAGGGCCAATGTGCAGAAATACATTTTCCAAATACCTGAACAGTGAATATTCTGAAATGGAAGATGAGCTCAAAAATACATTTGATGAATTAGAATATCTCTCTACCACTGCAGATATATGGACTCATTTTTTATTCATTTATTTTTTTCATATTGCAAATTTGCACAGCACCATTTGTTTTGAAGGCAAGTTGAGGCTACAATAAAGATGCCTGTCAAAATTTCTGAACATGTTTTATTGTTCCACTACATTTCGGCCACTACACAGGCTCGGTAAGGTGTGAGAGAAATTTAGCATTCTATTGTCTCAAGGAACCTTTTGGATGTTTCCGAGAGACCACTTGCTATCTCTGTGCCATGTGTTGATCTGTATGTAAATCTTAACCCCACCCAGAATTCAACTGTTTGATCTGAAAGTATATCATGTCATGTTGTCAATGAAAGAGTGCAGTCTTAACTGGCCGCTCCGGTGGTCAGTACTATGGAGGCCCTGGGCTCCAGGCTCAGGGTCTAAGGCGACAGCAGCCTGTCAGTCATTTTATTTTGACACGAGAGGGTGTTCTTTATCTTTATCGATCGTCATTAATGCCCAGAAAGCAGCAGGCAGCACCTCACGGGTGAACAGTATCGGTTTGACTGCACGTCGTATCACTTTGTCTGTTGTTTATTTTCTCTTCTCTTTAAGATCACTTCTGAACATCGTATGGTAAATGTAACGGTAGGCGCAGTAACCTGTGTGTGTCAGTTGTTACGGCGGCGTGAATAAATGAATGGATGCGTTGAAGAAAACGTTTTAATCAGGTTGTCATGCCGCTCTGTGTTGAATTTAACGTGCGCAGGCGGTGCTGGTTGTGAACGTGCATCGCCGTTTACCATAGAGTTGTGTTTGATCGTGGACGAGCCTTCATGTTAATTCAACACAGTGTGCCAAATAACTAAACGTTTTAAACGGTTGTTTCAGCCCGTCGATGTGTTTTTTCAGCCAGTCGGGACAACAGACACATTACCGACTGCCTTCAGACTTTTCATATGATGTCCAGATGGTAATAATTCAACATTAAACCGACACAACCTACTGACGTGGGCGGGACCAACTCGAGACATCTCAGACAGGGTCAGAGCTAGCAGCTGCCAGCTAGGCACATAAAGCAACTGTTTGTCAATAATAATAATAATAAAAGACACACTTCTGCCCAGTGCCCACACAGGCACAGATAATTTATTATCAAGGGAGGACAATGGTGTAGATGGCTCTAAATGAATGCACATAATATGAGAGCATATAGTTGGATGTTTTACTTTTATGCGTATACTGTAATATACTGTAGCTTACATTTCCATTTGCAAGTAAGGGGATATGGAAATTATAAATAGCCAAGTTAAATGTCAGGTTGAAGGAATAGTTTCCAGCAACGTCTCGTCATAGAGTGTTACTTATTTGTAAAATTGATGAGGGGAAGGGGAGATTGTAATCAAGCCTGTAACCCCTGTTACTATACGCCCGTTACTGTAATCCAGATTACACATTTTAAAATGTACTCTAAGACGTTAGTTACCCTTTTTTTGTACGGATTACGTAACGGCGTTACATGTAATCCGTTACTTCCCAACCCTGCGCTCAACATATGTACGACTGTGGCTCAGGAGGTAGAGCAGGTCGTCCAATGATCTATGGGTCGGCGGTTCGAATCCCGGCTCCTCCAGTCTACATGTCGAAGTGTCCTTGGGCAAGACACTGAACCCCAAATTGCTCCCGATGTGCTGGTTGGTACCTTGCATGGCTTCCGTCGCCATCGGTGTATGAATGTGTGTGTGAATGGGTGAATGTAATGCACAATCTATGTAAAGCGCCTTGGATAAAGGCGCTATATAAATGCACCATTTACCATTTACGTACAGCTATTAGGAAGAGAGCTTTATCTCCGCAAAATCGGGGCTATTATGAACGCAGTCACACACAGAATGGAAAGATGGTTTTGACAGCTTCTGCCCCACTTTCAAGGCTACAACTGATGCAGCAGTAGCCTACCTTATTGAAGGAACAAACTATTATACATGTAATTGCTTAGCGAAACATCTGCAGAAATCTTTCATGCCTCATGTTTATTTTTTTACATCTGCTGGTGGGTGCTCAAACTGCTGATTCACATCCACAGACTAGTGCAAAACAGAAAAGCGTCAATACTTTTTTCTAGTTGAGTGCTGCTGTTGATTGTTCATTTGCCTATGATAACACATGGTAGGCTATGATTCACGGACACTTAACAATATATAATAGGCCTACTTCTACATCCGGTGCGTTTTTTTTATTGATTGATAATCTGCACGTTCATTGAAAATAGCTGATCTGCAAGCTCACTCACTACTAGTCTTGTAGATGGATTACAATTTACTAATAGTGATATATAAATATATATAAATAAAATCATTATTTGAAACCTAATAGATTATATAAATGTGTATGTGGCTTAATTAAATGACCAGTGCTTGGCTGTTATGCATCCACGGTTCTGTGCGCCGTCAGCCGTGCACATTTGCTTGGCACTTGATTGTTTGATAGTCCAGACAATAAAATCCTTCCTTCTAAAGTCCTTCTGTTATGGCACAAGTATGAACTGAGCAAATCTGCACCATTAAAGTAGTGTAATAGCATGGAAAAGTCACTGTTTAAACTTTACAAGCTCGTTATGTCACTCTAGCAAAGTGATTGATCTGTGTCTCTCCTAGGGTCCTACTTGCCTCACAACAAGGATGCGGGCTGGAAGCGACAAATGTTTACGCCCCTTTTGGGATATTTTGCTGGGCCCTATACACACACATTGTAGTAAAATGTGTGCAGTGATTCCAAATGAATGATGTCCCTGATGTAATGGATAGTCATTGGCCCATTTCCCAAAGGACACATGGTGTAAGGCCGAGCAAAAATAAAGATTGGTCTCCGGTTTCCGACCGACTCTATTAAATATGCGCGACCCAAATTATTTTATTGGCATTTGGTAAAAAAAAAAAAAAAAGAAAGTCAAAATCCGACCGAGTCAAACCAGATAGTCAGTAGCTCTCTGCTTCAAAACATTATCATGTTTCAGCTTTATTACTTGAAGATCTTTTTTTTACATTTGTATAAGGCTGTCAAAGTTCCTTTTAACGGCGTCAATTTCATTGATGCGCGATTAACGCAACGCACGGTGAAGTTTGAAAGAGTGCATGCCTCCCTCCCTCTCTCCGCTCTGATCATTCAGAAGCAGTGCAGCAAGCAGGCAGGGCTGTCTACTCATCGCGGAGCTAGTTGTCTTTTACCCAACACTGTCAGTAGCTCATTATTAATTAATTTGCTCCACGTGTAAGATCAGATGATCTTTGAAGTGGGCATTGGTCAAAAACAAAAGCTCCGACAGTTTTGTTTGACAAAGATAGCAGTTAGTTGTGAAAGCTGGAAGCTACACTCATGCTAATGTTGACTGCTAACGCTAACAACATACTGACGTGCGTGCGGGAGAGAGTGAGGGGGGGGGGGTCTGAGAGTGTGAGTGTGTGTGTGTGTGTGTGTGTGTGTGTGTGTGTGTGTGTGTGTGCGCGCCTGTACGGTGTATTACAAACTAAAAAACGATCTGTTCAAGTCAGTGGTTCTGAACCAGTGACCCAGGTGGTCCTTGAGGGAGTTCTCTCACCCCCTCTGCTAATACCAGTCCACTGAGTCCAGACCATTGTTTTTCCTCTGTCAGCCCCAGCCTGTGCTCTACATACTGTCTATCATTCCTTTCATTCAGTGGTTCTCAACCAGTGGTCCGGGAACCACCAGTGGTCCTTGAGGGGGTTCCAGGTGGTCCCCAGCTAAATAATGGAGAGTTGGTAACCAAATGAACCCCTATACCAGTAGATCTTTAACTCTTTGAGTGTAAAATGAAACCAAGTGGACCCTTATGGGTCCATTTGGTTCCATTTTCCACTCTCAAGAGTTGAATTATTGTTAAACATCAGCATTACTTAGTATTACTAAGTATTCAACCAGTGTGTGGACATTCTATTTTTCGCATCTGCCTTTTATAGCGCCACCAGGAGGCCGACTTTTGTCCTCCAGATTCTGTCCAAAAATCTCACAAATCGTTACACAGTATCTCTATGGTCATGTGCGCAAGTCGGATCTGTCCGATATTTCACATTCCATAAATTGGCTATAATTGGCTTTCACAGTTTGCAAGATTGCCCCGTTTTGAATAAAAGCCTCAAATCATGAACGCAGCGTGCAATTTACGTGAAATTTACGTGAAATCTTTCACACATTTTCTTCCTAGGCTCACATTGGCCTGTTATAGCACCACCAACAGGTTGATTTTTGCAAAACACATTTTTGGAACAAAATGCCTCAAATCATCCAATTGCCATCAAAGGCGTATGAAGAAATGGCACCCTTTTCACATTGGCCTATTATAGCGCCACCAGGAGGCCATAACCTGACCTGCCCTGGTGGAGACCTGTGCCCCGAGGGGCACTTTTTCTAGTTCTGACACTCTTTTGTAAGTAGCCTACAGTGTACTTTAGAATTAGAATTATTTAAAAGATGGTAACTCAGGCACATATTGAAGTTATTAAAAAAGAAGCCTATCCATCATTGCCGATGGGGGAAAAAATAAAATAAAATAAAAAAAAATCCTTGCTACCCATCCTTCCCACGAAAAATAAAATAAATAAATAAAATAAATTCCCTACCTACTCAGCCCAAAAATGACAGCAAATCGGAGACCAATGTTTTTTTTTCCTTGGCCTAAGAGCTATGGTGTTGCACATGCTCAGATGCCCTCTAGGCCGCACACAGAAGCCTGTGAACATAGACATTCCGTGCATAGATGTGCAATGTTAGGCCTCAGGCCTGGTATGGTAGGCCTCAGGTCTACCATTCTGAAATTTAATTTAATAATATTTGGACTAGTGGACAGCTAACAGTAGGCTCTTTATTCTTTAAAAAAAAAAAAAAATATATATATATATATATATATATATATATATATATATATATATATATGCATGCATACATACCTTATATTTATGTATGTATGTATATATATATATATATATATATATATATATATATATATATATATATATATATATATATATATATATTTATTTAATATTTTGTGTGCAGCCATCTCTGCAATATACACATCTATTCTTCCAGTATCATAAAGTGATGACAAAGTATTTGTCAAATGTAGGTCTCCAGGTGCAATTCCCCAATAAAACAGTTGGAGTGGCTACGGCCACCCCAATATAGCGTCGCAGTCCCGCCCCCTACCAGGGACCAGGAAATGATTCCCCGTTCATTTTCCTCATAGCCATTTCAAAAGTATTTATTTAAAGATCTTTTAAGCCTCATTAAATCATGACAACAAACACAATTTTTCGGGCCGAAACAAATAATTAGAAAGAAGAAGAAAACGGTAGGTTACAACACTTTCATTCTTGTTTTTCTTCTTTGTAATTATTTGTTTGGTCCAAAATATTGTGTTTATTGTCATGATTTGTCACAACTCGAGTTGGCTTTGTACGACGCTTAAAACGTCTTTAAATAAATACTTTTTTAAATGTCTATGGGAAAAATGCATTGGGAATTATTTCCTGGGCCTGGCATCGTCATGAAAGGGGGAGGGACTGCGACGCTCTATTACAGATAATGGCCCCCCACCAATGAAGAGGGCATTACCTCCTTGTCCTTCATCTGAACGGAATCTGGCTCAAACATATATGGCTGAATCTCACCAATCTGTCATCCCTCTGCCATTTTGTAAACAATTGGGCAGAGCCATGGGCAGTCCTTTTGTAAGGAGGGGGAGGGACTAGGACAGGTGGGTGGTCTTAAAGTAGGAGGCCGAGGGACTGGATTAGGTGGGTGGTGCTAAGGTTAAACTCATGCATACTTAATGAACTGGTGGGCGTGTCCACATAAAAAGACCATTAACAAATACTGTACACTTTTTTGAAAAAGTTCTTCCTCCTTATATTATAATAATACCTGATGATCATGTTTTAGGGTGGAAGAAAATCACGGAACTCCGTCTTTAAACAAGATTAAAAGTTCAATTATATTTGAATAAATGTATAATTTCAATTTAACTTAACATCGTATTGCCCATGCCTAAGTGCGTTCACACTGGCAGATGAAACAATGCAAAGACTTGTTGTGAGTTGATTTTGAGCAGCTACATGCATCATTCCTTCTTTGCAACGTCACGTCGCTGGCTTCCATTAACAATGAATGGTACTTATGGTAGACTGCATTGTTTCATCTGCCCGTGTTAACACAACATTACTCAATTCAATTCAAAGGAGCTTTATTCGCACGAGAAAACACGTTTACATTGGCAAAGCAAGTATCAAAATATATTAAAAACTGCTTAAAATAGGGTAAATATACACAGCTGGAGGGGGTACAGCAAAACAGAGCTATGTCACATTGCCTACAGTAAACTCAATTTATTATGTTAAAATGTAGCAGCTGTTCACATGTGCAGTATGTCTAGCAGTCTATATGTACAGATTGTAGTCCTAACGGCCGGGCTCCACCGGGCGCGTCAGCGTCGCGTCTCCGTCACCGTCAGGGAATGTTCCCTTTTTAATCAATGAAGGGTGGCTACACAGCCCGCGTTGACGGAGACGCGACGCGTGCATTAAAATTGAACCGGTGCGTTTTTTGACGCGACGCGACGGAGACGCAACGCGTCCGGTGGAGCCCTGGCGTTAGAGTGGTTGTAGCCTATTCCATTGGCTAACCTTCTTTTGTTGATTGATTGAAAAATGTATTAACAGTTTGCAGAATTACAGTACATTTCAAGCACAAACTCAATACAAAGGCTGTTAACTGTGAGTGGACGACCCAATTAAGCATTACACTTGTTTCCAATAAACAGTTCACAAATATTGCTGCCGTGTTACTCATGGAGGGTTCCTGGCCCCATGCACCTGGTTGTGTGTGTAACACACATGACTGCAGTGCGTAGTTTGATGTTGTGTGTCAGTGTGTGTAATACTGTATACTTGTATACAATGTGTTGTGTTAGTCTGTGGAACATTACCTGCAGTTTGACTGTGTGTGTGTGTGTGCGCGTGTGTGTGTGTAACAACATTACCTGCAGTGTGTAGTTTGATGTTGTGTAGAGTCTCCATCTCTCTCTGGAAAAGGTTGCACATGAACTGTGCAGCCGCAGTGAGACGCTCCAACACAAAAACTCGGACATCAAGTTGCACATGACAAACATCAACACTTTGTTGTTTTTCTAAAACATATAAAATCTCCTCTCCCACCGACGTCATGTGTTCATTTATCTTCAGCCGTACAGACTCCATTTGACACGTTTTGTCCTCCTTTAGCCTTTAGGAGACGGTTTCCACCACGTTGTGTTCACACGACCATGAAAAAAACCTAACGTTTCTTTGTTGTGGAAATATATCTATGGAAAAAACGACACGATCTACTTCCAGAAGTTCCGGGTTGGTTCCGGATCGTGACGCATGCGCGTGACGCATGCGCAATAATGCACCCAGGCACTGTTGCTTGAATACCTTTCGCCCCCTGGTGGAGGGGATATGTAACTGTCACTGAATGATAGTCAGATGGATACTGTTTTTATATCATCGTTCAATATCATATCAATCTACTATGCATACATAGCCTATACCTATATACATCCATCTATCAGTCTTGAGGACAGTTCTTGCCCTGATGAAGACCATATGAGAGGTCGAAACATGTTGGAATAAACTTTTTAAATTTCACTTCCTCTCCTCGACATTTCTTGAGTTCTCGGATCTCTCTTTCTTTTGTTATAATACATTAAAGTTGATCCTAGACGCTCCATGTACTTTCAAGGCATGTTTAATCTCCTGTGAGCTCCCGGTTGGCCTCTGTGTTTTTCTCTGAAAACAAAACAGGTGAGCTGATAGAATAGCTTGTGCTATTTTATTTTGGCAAACTTGAATGGTGGGATTGGTGGGACCAAGACAACCCTAACCCTTTTTATTGTAAAGTGACAAACTTCTGTCAGATATGTCTTTCAATTAAAATGTAAATAATTTAAACAACAGGGGCTGGACAGTAGGCTATGGACAAAATAACATATTGCAATAATCAATATTATGACGATAATTGTGACCGAGGGTCGCAGTTTACTATGAAAACCTGCATATCGTGTCAGATCGGTCGGTTGGTTGGCCAGTCACGCCTCATGGTCACACTCTTGACATCATGCCTCCATTATGGTCACGCCTCATGACATCACAAGTCCATATATGGTCACGCCTCATGACATGGCACGCCACCATATATGGCCATATATGAAGATCACACACTGACCTCATCAAACCCTGGATAGCCATACATGGAGAAGACTGGATCATCACCTAGATCTGCATATTTGCATGGTTCCAGCCAGCAACTCTACATCTGACCTCAAACCCTTAGATCGGCATATATGGAGCTGAGCTGTTCTGACATTCCATATGTTGGTCCTTCCCCACGCGTCATTCCTCTTCGATGTCTCCCTTTTGACTGATACCTGTCCATTAAAGTGACTGATACCTGCCCTAAAGTTATTAGTGCAGCCGCGCCCGACAGCCGGCGAAAACTAGAGTTCTCAACAGGCCCGAATTTTAAGGCCCGGCCCTACTTGGGCCCTCATCAAACCCTGTAAACTCAAGACACTGCCTCCGCTGCCACCCTTAGATCTCCATATATGGAGCTGACCTGTTCTGACATTCCATATATTGATCTGACCAAACTCTGTACACTCAAGACACACTCCATATATGGCCAGACCTCATCAAACCCTGTACACTCAAGACACTGCCCCCGCTGCCACCCTTAGACCTCCAGCTGACCTGTTCTGACATTCCATATGTTGATCTGACCCCCCATGCCAAAGCACCAGCGCTCGCCCAGCAGTCTGCCGTCACCTAGGCCGATGCGTGCACACGACCTCGGTCACTTCTTGCCCTCAGGGTGTCTTAATGGTATCACACTCTGAAGACATTTAGAGTTTGTAGATCTAGCAGATCTACTAGCTCACATGTCATCGTGACACGTTAGCTTGTAGATCTGCTATTTGAACCGTATAAAACCAGGACAAGACACATACACATATTTTCTATCGGTAGATACAAAGTAACGATCGGATAACAGTGTGTAATAAAAAAATCACACCCGTGTGAAGTGAGGGGCGCTAATATATTAAAGTCTAACTCATGTTGATTAGGTAATGGTGATGTAAAACAGACGGTGCCAACACAAACATTAAACGCCACGTCACATTATGACGTACATTTTCCCTTCCGGTAGGCCAGTAATCAACAAACTAAATTGGTTAAACATTGGCCAAGTTGTCAAATAGTAGGGGTGCACGATTATGAAATTATGACCTGATATTCGATCTCCGATTATTTGCAGGGTCATGTCTGCCGTGCCGATACCGATTCTGACCGATTCCGATATTATACAGAGGACCATAATGGAAACAAGCCTAGGCCCGCCTGTTAATAAAGTATTTAATCAATCAATAAATAGTATACTATTTTCCAAATGTCTGTTTTCACAACTGAATGAAATGAGTTGGCATTCAGTCTATCTATCTATCTATCCATCCATCCATCCATCCATCCATCCATCCATCCATCAAATAGCATAATAAAGAGGCAACAATTTTGAAAATGGCCAATCTACATGCTACTGATTGTTGGGGGGAACAAGATGATTTGCTGCCTGCCCATCTATCGTTAAGCAGAGACAGTTTTCAGGGGCAGCAAAGAGCTCACTTGGGAACTGCAGTCAACTGTCTGCCTTTCCTCTATGGTGGCTGCGCTTCTGACCTGAAATGAATCAACACAATCAATATGTGTTTCATCCAGTAGAGGGAGCCACACACAACATGACCATGACCTGTCTCCCATCTCTACTGGACCAATCTGCAACTGCAACACATAGAAACCAGACCTGGGCTGATGTAATCATTCATAATTCATAATGTCTGTTCTGCTGATCTGAACCGACTGCCTACATGTATATGAGATATGTATTTGCTCAGTGGTGCTAATGTCTTGCTATTCACTCTGTGAAGAACCAATTAAAACCAGAAATTAAGCATCTGTGTCATTTTAGACTTTTATTTTTGAATAGCGTTTGAACAATAGCAGATCTACAAGCTCACAGCCTGTCACTTCGTGACACACTGTGAGCTTGTAGGCTACATCTGCTATTTTTGAGCATTTTTTTAAACATCTTGAAAGTGTTTGAAATCGTTTTAATAATTTAGAATGTGTTTACAAATCTTCTGGGAGTCCCTGGCACAACACATTTTCAGATGGAGGTCTGAGAGATTGAGAGTTTGAGAACTAGTGATTAGAATGATTTTGTACAATGGGCCACAGGTCTTAACACTTTAAGAGGGACAAACAATAATAGATTTAACTTTTCTCCACTAATCATCATGATCAACTGCATGTCGTATTGGGAAATGTCCTGCAAACTCGCCCTATAGAAAGCCATACAAGCGCCAACTTGGCCAAAGAAATGGGAAAATCAGTGACCGAATGGAAGTTGAAGCGGCCACACATAACCATCCCAGTTACCACAGATAATGCATCAAATATAGTGAACGCGATTAATGAAGCCGAGGAACTGGGGCCACATATCGGCTGCTTTGCTCACACCATTAATCTTGCAGCCAAGAAGGCAGTGGCCGGCAACACGGTGTCGCGACTCCTTGGGAAGGTAAGGAGAGTTGTCTCTTGCTTCCACAAAAGCACCGCTGTTCTGACCGAGAAACAACGGTCGCTAAATTTGGATAAAAAAAACAAGTTAATCCATGACGTCAGTACTCGTTGGAATTCAACACATGACATGTTAGAACGTTATCTTGAACAGCAGCCTGCCATCTACTCTACATTAATGGACTGTGAAGAAGAACGTCACAAAGGACATGGCCATGTTGAATGATGATGAGCAGCTAATTGGAGAACAATTCTTTGAACTACTCAAACCACTCAAGACTATGACAAATCTCAAGAGCAGTGAAACACACCCCACCGTATCAATGATCGTCCCTCTGAAAGAAAAGATTCTCAACGCCAAAGATGCCAAAGCAGGGATTAAACAAGACATGAACAAAAGGTACAATGACCCTGATCTCCAAAAGTACCTCCAGAAGGCCACAGTCCTGGACCCCAGGTTTAAATCCCTGCCATCCTTAAATGACCCATCCCGTGACTGACTCTACAGGGATCTCATCACAGAGTTCCTGGAGAATGAACAGCAGGTATTATTGTTGTTTGTGATTTTATGATTAAATATAATTGTATTATACTACTTGTTGGAATGTATGATCATTAATTGCCTGTATATATATATCACTGTATGTATATTTATATCTATACCTTTATCATTAATTGCCTGTATATATATATATCACTGTATGTATATTTATATCTATACCTTTATTGAGAGCATGTGACCTGATCACCTGACCGGTCACGTGATCATGTGAAGGCATATCTGTTCTCTGTGTCAATTTGTTCATCCTCTTTTAGAATGTATTCCGGCTAGCTCAGGACTGCTGTTGATTTGACGCCATATGCGCTAGCTTGATTTAACACTACTACTGAAGTACTTGTTTACTTAAAATAGGCTGTTTTGTTTGCTGCTGGCCATTTTTTATTTGAATATGTTTTCCCTAAATCCTGAAGCCTAATGAGTCTATAGTACTGAAGCACTTTCAAAATAGGCTGTTTGTTTTTTTTTGCCAAAGTGCACCTTTTAATTTGAAATGTATCTACCTCCTTTTATACTACTGTAGTGTGTGTGTGTGTGTGTGTGTGTGTGTGTGTGTGTGTGTGTGTGTGTGTGTGTGTGTGTGCTCATTTTGTTAGTCTGATTGTCTGTACTTCTGTATGCCTGTGTGTATATTTGACAATGTCCACCACAAGCCAGCATGGCAATGACCCCTGCTACTGTGGTGTATACCACCAATAGTCTAATCCAGAGGCACTTTAACAGTTTAAAATGTTTACATTTGAAGTGTTTTATATACATATTAGAGTTATCAAGGCTCTCAAAACTTGAATTTGCTTATAAACAAAATAAAAGAGAATTTTGGAAAGTCACATTTCTTGTTCTTTTTATGCAAAACATGTACCGAAAAATAACCGAAACCGTGGCCCCCATACCGAGGTACGAACCGAACCTTGGGGTAACTGAACCGTTGCACCTAATTAAAGCAGTAAAAATGTATAATGAAGGCCTTGTCCTCTCCACCCCTTACTACCAGCATTACCACTTGTACTATTGCTACTGTTGCTATCATTATTGTTGTTGTTATCATTGTTGCATTATTATTATTATTATTATTATTATTATCATCATCATCATGGGCACAGCTATTGGTACATCAAAATGAAGTAAGTCATACCTGTACAACTGTAGTATATAATAATGGAATCGTACAAGTCTGATGATGAGCTAAGCAATATGAGCCATTACAATGACTCCAGAATCCAGATAACTGGAACCTGGAGACATTTAATTTGATTTAAATACACAGATACGACAGATATGACTTTGAACAACACATAGACCCGGACAATAATATATTCAATGACATAGAAAAGGATTGCAACTATTATACTGAGGAACAACTAAATATGAAATAATATATAACACAAAAGATGTGTAGCAGTTAAACCTTTATTTTAAAAAGCTATAACAGCAAACTTTGGCTTTACAAACAATACTTCTACTTAACTAAAACAAAATGGCAAGTAGAATTTAAAGTAGTAAACAAAGTGATGCCAACAAGATAATGGACTTGAAGGAAAAAAATAAACACACACACACACACACACACACACAATAATCAACAGAAATTTGGTTTGTTTTATTCATTCATGTGATTCATATGTGGATTCAATTATAGGAATAAACCACAAGAGGTCTCAGGTTACCGTGGATTTTACCATGGTTGAGAGGCGTAGTGAGATCCGACGCATAGCAGAGGGTGTCTACCCTCTCAGCCATGGTAAAATCCACGGTAAGCTAGGACCTCGTGTGGCTTAGTGCTTTTCTAAAACGGTTACAAACATATAGCAATATTAACCTCTAAACTATGAAATTCACAAAAGTAGCTATGCTTTGCGCCACCAGAACGAGCCACACACTTCCTTGTTTTGCTCGGCAAGTAGACTATGTGATGGGAGAATAGCGCTTGATGTCTTTATGGGGCTGCCTGGAGCCACACATTCACAGTCATATGAGTGCGGGTGGTGCTTACACGCCCGCCCGGCCAGCGTGTGTAAGGCAATCAAGTGCTCCCCTTCCCCAGTACAGCTACAAGGCTGCAGGATCAGCTGGGAATGATACAAAGTGATTGAAGGTGTGGATGATCGGTGAAATTTACAACGGTCACGTGACGGTAACCAGCCAATCAGAATCAAGTATTGGAACTAACCGTTTTAGAATGAACGATAATGCATCTGTCTGTGTGTGATATAGTGTCAACTCAGAATGCTAATTTGAAACGGGCATGCTTCTTGTTGCTCATTATCTTCACATGTGCATTTTACCAAAGCATTTGCAACAAAATGCAGCTAAAATGATTATCTGCTTGTATGAGTCCTCATGTGGTCTTTCAAAATATTATTTAGAGAGAAGCTTTTTTTGTGTTTGTTTTTTGTTTGGTCGTTGCAACTAAAGGGCTATTCCCCTGTATGGGTCCTCATGTGTGATTTCAGATTACTCATTGTACGATAGCCTTCACCACAAACTGTGAAAGCAAAGGGCTTTTCCCCTGTATGAGTCCTCATGTGTGTTTTCAGGTCACCACTTTGCCTAAAGCCTTTACCGCAAACTTTGCAGTTAAAGGGCTTTTCCCCTGTATGAGTCCTCATGTGTGTTTTCAGGTCACCACTTTGACTAAAGCCTTTACCGCAAACTTTGCAGTTAAAGGGCTTTTCCCCTGTATGGGTCCTCATGTGTGATTTCATATTACTCATTGTACTAGAGCCTTTACCACAAATTGTGCAAGCAAAGGGCTTTTCCTCTGTATGTGTCCTCATGTGTGTTTTCATATTCTGATTTAGACTAAAGTCTTTACCACAAACATTGCAACTAAAGGGCTTTTCCTCTGTATGTATCCTCATGTGTGTTTTCAGGTCACCATTTCGACTAAAGCCTTTACCGCAAACTTTGCAGTTAAAGGGCTTTTCCCCTGTATGGGTCCTCATGTGTGTTTTCATCTGACTCATTGTACAATAGCCTTCACCACAAACTGTGCAAGCAAAGGGCTTTTCCCCTGTATGAGTCCTCATGTGTGTTTTCAGGTCACCACTTTGCCTAAAGCCTTTACCGCAAACTTTGCAGTTAAAGGGCTTTTCCCCTGTATGGGTCCTCATGTGTGTTTTCATCTGACTCATTGTACAATAGCCTTCACCACAAACTGTGCAAGCAAAGGGCTTTTCCCCTGTATGAGTCCTCGTGTGTACTTTTAGTTGAGCACTTTGACTAAAGCATTTACCACAAATTTTGCAATGAAAGGGCTTTTCCCCTGTATGCGTCCTCATGTGTGTTTTCAGGTAACAACTTTGAATAAAGCCTTTACCGCAAACTTTGCAGTTAAAGGGCTTTTCCCCTGTATGAGTCCTCATGTGTGTTTTCAGGTCACCACTTCGACTAAAGCCTTTACCGCAAACTTTGCAGTTAAAGGGCTTTTCCCCTGTATGTGTCATCATGTGTGTTTTCAGATTATAATTTAGACCAAAGAATTTACCGCAAACTTTGCAAGCAAAGGACTTTTCCCCTGTATGAACAACTGTGTGCGTCTTCAGATGTCCCTTTTGATTAAACATTTTGCCACACTCTTTACAACTAAAATGTTTCTTCCCTGTGTGATTCTCAATGGAGTGAGTTTTTTTTGACGATGTCAGGTCCTGGGACAGCTTGTGGCTTGAAGACAATGTTTGTTCTTCCACATTTTGTGTCTTGCGTAAAGTCAGTGCTTTTACAACCGACTGACCTTCCCTGGTCTCCACCCAGTCATCACTGTCTTCAGTGACGTCAGATTCAGAACAGTGTGGAGAGAGGAACTGGTCATCTGTGGTTGGTTGTGGTGTTCCACAGCCGTCTAAATCAGTTTGTGTTTTCATGTGTTCACCACTAGATGGATGTGATGTTCCACAGTCCTCTACATCAGCTTGTGTTTCAATGTGTTCAGTTGAGGTGCTGGCTACAGCCTCTGTCTCTCTGTTTTCATCCTCATCTTCACTTTTCACTGCTAGTAATGTCATCATTGACCCACCAGCCTCCTCTGGTCTTTGAAGTAGCTCATCTTGTTCCTCTTTAATGTGTGGAGGTTGTGGTTCCTCCTGGACCAGACTGGAGCTCCTCTCCTCGTGTTCTGGGGAAACCTCCTCTTTACACACAGGCAGGTGCAGGAAGTCTAGAGGAGAAAACCATTAAATGTTTGAACTTTACATTATTTCATGCAGTGTTTAGCTCCGGTAGTTGGATGAACTTCAGCTGCAAAAACAAATTTTCCACTTCGAAACCATAAGTTTATTCTCATTCTTAAAAAAAATCAATTTACTGCACACATTCCAATTTACCAACACATTTCAGTTTAGATATGCCCGTTAGCCTTACAAGACAAAAAGTGTGCGTGTGCGAGCGTGAGTGAGTGAGTGAGTGAAAGAGAGAGAGCATGAAACGTACTGTTTTCATCCTGGACCAGACTGGAGCTCCTCTCCTCCTCGTGTTCAGGGGAAACCTCCTCTTTACACACAGGCAGGGGCAGGAAGTCTAAGGGGGAAAGATACAATGAGGGAAAAACATTAAAAATTTGAAATTTGAACATAATTTCATGCAGAGTTTAGCTTTGGTAGTTGGGCGAACTTCAGCTGTAAATACATTTTCCATTTCCAAACCATAACTTCAATCTCTTTCATAAAATATGATATTTACTGCAAACATTATAATTCCATTCCAGTTTGGATATGCCTATTAGCCGTACAAACAAAGAAAAAATAATGTGTGCACGCAAGACAGACAGACAGACAGACAGAGAGAGAATGAATGAAACGTACTGATGTCCAGGTGGTTTTCAGGTTCCTGTTTAACACTCCAAAACCTCTTCACCTTCAGACTGAACTCTGCACACGGGTCTGCAGTGAAGGAATAGAATAAGTAAATTAAACATCTACTGATGCATGAACTCGGAAACATCATCAGTGTTGTAAACCTGGGATCATTGGGCCTCATGCGCCAATACGTTCCTAACTTTTCCTCTTACATTTCTTCCTAAGTGAATTCCTTAGAGAAGTCCAGTCAGAGGTTTGTTTTATTGATTCATGTGATTCATATGATGTGGATTCAATTATAGGAATAAACCACAAGAGGTCTCAGGTTACCGTGGATTTTACCATGGTTGAGAGGCGTAGTGAGATCCGACGCATAGCAGAGGGTGTCTACCCTCTCAGCCATGGTAAAATCTACGGTAAGCTGGGACCTCGTGTGGCTTAGTGATTTTCTAAAACGGTTACAAACATATAGCAATATTAACCTCTAAACTATGAAATTCACAAAAGTAGCTATGCTTTGCGCCACCAGAACGAGCCACACACTTCCTTGTTTTGCTCGGCAAGTAGACTATGTGATGGGAGAATAGCGCTTGATGTCTTTATGGGGCTGCCTGGAGCCACACATTCACAGTCATATGAGTGCGGGTGGTGCTTACACGCCCGCACGGCCAGCGTGTGTAAGGCAATCAAGTGCTCCCCTTCCCCAGTACAGCTACAAGGCTGCAGGATCAGCTGGGAATGATACAAAGTGATTGAAGGTGTGGATTATCGGTGACATTTACAACGGTCACGTGACGGTAACCAGCCAATCAGAATCAAGTATTGGAACTAACCGTTTTAGAATGAACGATAATGCATCTGTCTGTGTGTGATATAGTGTCAACTCAGAATGCTAATTTGAAACAGGCATGCTTCTTGTTGCTCATTATCTTCGCATTTTACCAAAGCATTTGCAACAAAATGCAGCTAAAAGGATTATCTGCTTGTATGAGTCCTCATGTGGTCTTTCAAAATATTATTTAGAGAGAAGCTTTTTTTGTGTTTGTTTTTTGTTTGGTCGTTGCAACTAAAGGGCTATTCCCCTGTATGGGTCCTCGTGTGATTTCAGATTACTCATTGTATGATAGCCTTCACCACAAACTGTGAAAGCAAAGGGCTTTTCCCCTGTATGAGTCCTCATGTGTGTTTTCAGGTCACCACTTTGCCTAAAGCCTTTACCGCAAACTTTGCAGTTAAAGGGCTTTTCCCCTGTATGAGTCCTCATGTGTGTTTTCAGGTCACCACTTTGACTAAAGCCTTTACCGCAAACTTTGCAGTTAAAGGGCTTTTCCCCTGTATGTGTCCTCATGTGTGTTTTCAGGTAACAACTTTGACTAAAGCCTTTACCGCAAACTTTGCAGTTAAAGGGCTTTTCCCCTGTATGGGTCCTCATGTGTGATTTCAGATTACTCATTGTACTAGAGCCTTTACCACAAATTGTGCAAGCAAAGGGCTTTTCCTCTGTATGTGTCCTCATGTGTGTTTTCATATTCTGATTTAGACTAAAGCCTTTACCACAAACATTGCAACTAAAGGGCTTTCCTCTGTATGTATCCTCATGTGTGTTTTCATCTGACTCATTGTACAATAGCCTTCACCACAAACTGTGCAAGCAAAGGGCTTTTCCCCTGTATGTGTCCTCGTGTGTACTTTTAGTTGACCACTTTGACTAAAGCCTTTACCGCAAACTTTACAATTAAAGGGCTTTTCCCCTGTATGTATCCTCATGTGTGTTTTCAGCTGACTCATTGTACAATAGCCTTTAACACAAACTTTGCAATTAAAGGGCTTTTCCCCTGTATGAGTCCTCATGTGTGCTTTCAGAATATCATTTCGACCAAAGCATTTACCACAAACTTTGCAAGCAAAAGGCTTTTCCTCTGTATGAGTCCTTGTGTGTGTTTTCAGCTCACCACTTTGACCAAAGCCTTTACCACAAACTTTGCAATGAAAGGGCTTTTCCCCTGTATGAGTCCTCATGTGTGATTTCAGATTACCCTTTCGAGCAAAGCCTTTACCACAAACGTTGCAAGCAAAGGACTTTTCCCCTGTATGAACAACTGTGTGCCTCTTCAGCTTCCCCTTTTGATTAAACATTGTGCCACACTCTTTACAATTAAAATGTTTCTTCCCTGTGTGATTCTTCATGGAGTGAGGTTTTTTTGACGATGTCAGGTCCTGGGACAGCTTGTGGCTTGAAGACAATGTTTGTTCTTCCACATTTTGTGTCTTGCGTAAAGTCAGTGCTTTTACAACCGACTGACCTTCCCTGGTCTCCACCCAGTCATCACTGTCTTCAGTGACGTCAGATTCAGAACAGTGTGGAGAGAGGAGCTGGTCATCTGTGGTTGGTTGTGCTGTTCCAGTCGTCTACATCAGTTTTTGTTTTCATGTGTTCACCACTAGATGGATGTGATGTTCCACAGTCCTCTACATCAGCTTGTGTTTCAGTGTGTTCAGTTGAGGTGCTGGCGACAGCATCTGTCTCTCTGTTTTCAACCTCATCTTCACTTTTCACTGCTAGTAATGTCATCATTGACCCACCAGCCTCCTCTGGTCTTTGAAGTAGCTCATCTTGTTCCTCTTTAATGTGTGGAGGTTGTGGTTCCTCCTGGACCAGACTGGAGCTCCTCTCCTCGTGTTCAGGGGAAATCTCCTCTTTACACACATGCAGGAAGTCTAGAGGAAGAAAATATACAATGAGAGAAAACCATTAAATGTTTCAACTTTACATTATTTCATGCAGTGTTTAGCTCTGGTAGTTGGATGAACTTCAGCTGTAAATATATTTTCCACTTGCAAACCATGTTTATTCTCATTCTTATTTTTTTTTAATTTACTGCAAACATTCGAAATGACCACCACATTAAAGTTAAGATGCGCCTGTTAGCCTGTGTGTGTGTGTGTGTGTGTGTGTGTGTGTGTGAGTGAAAGAGAGAGAGTGCATGAATGAAACGTACTGATGTCCAGGTGGTTTTCGGGTTCCTGTTTAACCCTCCAAAACCTCTTCACCTTCAGGCTGGACTCTGCACACTGGTCTGCAATGAAGGAATAGAATAAAGACTTTTATAATAAGGAATTTGATGTGACATGAATAACAAGAATCTGTTGGCAATGCAAGGGACCATTTGGGAATTCAGAAGAGCTCAGCAAGAGCTGCAAGCTCCTCTTCATGAACTTGAGTTGAAACGATCAGTAGGCAGCAAGTGCAACATACTGTACTGAACATGTGGTGGAAAGGTTAACACAGCTGCAGGAAAAACGGACAA
Source organism: Electrona antarctica (assembly GCF_951216825.1). Lineage (NCBI taxonomy): Eukaryota > Metazoa > Chordata > Actinopteri > Myctophiformes > Myctophidae > Electrona > Electrona antarctica. Next base: position 43,192,060 of record NC_136798.1, on the reverse strand, counting down.
AGGAAGAAATCAACACTCTGGGAGAACAAATGGACTACATTAAAGCTGGGATCACAGGTATCTTGACATGCCGTTTACATCATCACACAGACATGCTCAATGATATTCATTCTGCCGTTTCTCTCCCTGCCACGTCTTTGAACCGCTTCCAAATTTAATATTATATTATTATTATCTGACCATCTATTTGACAGGCAGTCTATTAATCTAGCCCTATCAGATCATGGCGGGGAATCAGCTACTGACAACTCACTCAACGTTTCTCCAACAGGCTTTTCATTTACACCAGTTACACATACTACATTTTTCAATGCAGTTTCACAAATACGCACTAAGACGTCAAAGGCTACAGATGATCTTAACCCATATTTACCGCGTCTTAGAGTGCATGTATTATTGCTTCACCACTTGCCTTTATTTTTCATTTATAGCATGGTTTGGCTACCGAACACAACACACGCACACAAGGCCTTACAAACATGTCATCACTTGTCAAAGTCAAAGTCGTACGATTAGTCACACATGTTACCGCAGTGAAATTTGTTCCCCGCATTTGACCCATCTCTTGGATAGGTGTGCCGCAGCGTGCGCCGCACTCGGGAATCATTTGTTGATTTGACCCCCAATCCAACGCATTGATGCTTAGTGCCAAGCAGGGAGGCATTGGGTCCCATTTATTCAGTCTTTTGTATGACCCGGCCGGGGATCAAACCCCCGACCTCCCAGTATCAGGGCGGACACTCTAACCACAAGGCCACTGTCTGGTGAAAGAACACGTACACAGCTTGTTGTGTGAAATGTCGACGGCTAGTTTCTCCACCGACATTTGGAGCAGTAGCGTGAGTCAAATGTCGCTCATCAGCCTAACTGCACAGTGGGTAGAGAGTGAGTTCAACCTCCAGAGTCAAGCTGTAAGCCAAATAATGTTGTGGGTTGCATTAGAGCTTTAATCGGGCCTAATAATTTGAGCCCGACCCGTCTGACTCACCCCATTACTAATCGCATAACCGTTCCCTAACCCTAAATGCAGCACACGTAAGTTGAGTCTGTTAACTTGCTTGCTTGCGTATTCATGCGTTTCACCACTAGTTTGGCTGTGATGTTCCACAGTCCTCTACACCAGCTTGTGTTTCAATGTGTTCAGTTGAGGTGCTGGCTACAGCCTCTGTCTCTCTGTTTTCATCCTCATCTTCACTTTTCACTGCTAGTAATGTCATCATTGACCCACCAGCCTCCTCTGGTCTTTGAAGTAGCTCATCTTGTTCCTCTTTAATGTGTGGAGGTTGTGGTTCCTCCTGGACCAGACTGGAGCTCCTCTCCTCGTGTTCTGGGGAAACCTCCTCTTTACACACAGGCAGGTGCAGGAAGTCTAGAGGAGAAAACCATTAAATGTTTGAACTTTACATTATTTCATGCAGTGTTTAGCTCCGGTAGTTGGATGAACTTCAGCTGCAAAAACAAATTTTCCACTTCCAAACCATAAGTTTATTCTCATTCTTAAAAAAATTTAATTTACTGCAAACATTCTAATTTACCAACACATTTCAGTTTAGATATGCCCGTTAGCCTTACAAGACAAAAAGTGTGCGTGTGCGAGCGTGAGTGAGTGAGTGAGTGAGAGAGAGAGAGAGAGAGAGAGAGAGAGAGCATGAAACGTACTGTTTTCATCCTGGACCAGACTGGAGCTCCTCTCCTCCTCGTGTTCAGGGGAAACCTCCTCTTTACACACAGGCAGGGGCAGGAAGTCTAAGGGGGAAAGATACAATGAGGGAAAAACATTAAAAGTTTGAAATTTGAACATAATTTCATGCAGAGTTTAGCTTTGAATAGTTGGGCGAACTTCAGCTGTAAATACTTTTTCCATTTCCAAATCTCTTTCATAAAATATGATATTTACTGCAAAAATTCTAATTCCATTCCAGTTTGGATATGCCTAGTAGCCGTACAAACAAAGAAAAAAGACAGACAGACAGACAGAGAGACAGAGAAACGTACTGATTTTCAGGTGGTTTTCAGGTTCCTGTTTAACACTCCAAAACCTCTTCACCTTCAGGCTGGACTCTGCACATTGGCAGTGTTGTAACTAACGCCCTTACATCACGTTACGTTACCTAACGGAACTACTTTTTTCAAAACAAATGGTGCTGTGCAAATTTGCAATATGAAAAAAATAAATGAATAAAAAATGAGTCCATATATCTGCAGTGGTAGAGAGATATTCTAATTCATCAAATGTATTTTTGAGCTAATTTTCCATTTCAGAATATTCACTGTTCAGGTATTTGGAAAATGTATTTCTGCACATTTTCCCTGCTTTCACTGGTATTTTGCTGACCAGTGCTCTGAAAGGAACAGACTCCACCGTTGAGAGGGGAAGCATTTCCTCAACAACATACCTGGCAATTATTTTGTCAAGTTGACTCTTGGTGACATGCCTCTATGGCGATTTAAAATCGATCTTTGTCTGTTTTGGTGGTGTTGGTCCATGTGAGGCAGCCTAGCTCATGGATTGATTTAAGATGCTTTCTTAGATTTGCATTGCTCTTCTTGGCTGTGGACAACACTTTCTGTCCGCCACAATATTAGCATTTTCACCTCGATGTTTTTGTCGTCCTTTACCCGCAAGTACTCAAATAATGCTTGTATTGCCAACCCACAAAGCAGCCGATCTCGCTGTCATCTGCATTTGCCATTGTAGCGTGTGGTAATAATGTTCGTTCAACCGGCGTTTTCTGTGTATGCGTTACAAGGGTTTGTGTGTCTGTGTTTAGCACTGTTTACCACAGCCATACGAGTAAGACCCGCCCTACTCTGTCAGACTGTCTCTGATTGGCTTACCCTGAAATCTTTCCCTACGTTAGCCAATCAATGACCTCTTCTGCAACGTGCTTTGTTCAAGTTAGAAAGTTACAACACAGAGAGCGCTCTCTCAGCAGTCAGCACAGACGCCTGTAAGACTCACAGCGCTGCATGGGGAGACGTTTCACGTGGATCATAAGTTGACATAATAACGCCATAACGCGGGTAACGCACTGCAAAAAGTAGTTCCGTTAGGTAACGTGATGTAAGGGCGTTAGTTACAACACTGCCAATGTTGAGGCTACAATAAAGATGCCTGTCAAAATTTCTGAACATGTTTTATTGTTCCACTACATTTCGGCCACTACAGAGGCTCGGTAAGGTGTGAGAGAAATTTAGCATTCTATTGTCTCAAGGAACCTTGTGGATGTTTCCGAGAGACCACTTGCTATCTCTGTGCCATGTGTTGATCTGTATGTAAATCTTAACCCCACCCAGAATTCAACTGTTTGATCTGAAAGTATATCATGTCATGTTGTCAATGAAAGAGTGCAGTCTTAACTGGCCGCTCCGGTGGTCAGTACTATGGAGGCCCTGGGCTCCAGGCTCAGGGTCTAAGGCGACAGCAGCCTGTCAGTCATTTTATTTTGACATGAGAGGGTGTTCTTTATCTTTATCGATCTTTATTCGTCTTGGAATTAATGAAGCTAATTATTCTTTTCTCGTGTGAAATTTAGTTCAATAATAGAGTCAACTAAAGGCAGTTAGTTGCCACATGACGTGCAAGATTTTTTTGTTATTATCGAGAAAACTTTGGCCTTTAAACGTGAGGAAAGTAACCCGGTAGCATAAATGCCCTCTCTAGTCTCTGGCTACCTAAAACGGGCATTGACGAGGGGGATCGCCGCGTACTGGCATCGAGACCGAGCGAAGGAAGGATTAGTTTCAAAATATAAATGAATTATCAAACATGTCCGAAAAACTTATTTGAAAATGAATGTTATCGGCTATGTTTTACTCTTAATATCATATTAAACTGGGTGTTTAGTTATTAAGAATATTGAAGGTCAATAATTATTCCAAAAAAGTGGGTGTTTTTAAAGTGAAACAAAGGGGTTAAGACGAAATTGTGTTGTGATTTAATGTCAGTATGTGTAAAGTGCAGTCATTTCTATCATTGATCGATAAGGTTATGTGTCATTCGTTTTAAAAGTGATTTGAAGTTACAGACAGCGGGAATTATGAGTGTCTTAATGTGTTGAAAAGTGATGCAAGGTGTACATTGATGAAATTGTGTGGATGTAAAGAGGAATCATTTGAAGAACGACAACATGTAATCTGAATCCAGTTGTAACCATTTTGGGTACTTTTTTGTAATGTGTGACTTTGTTGTTTTTCCTAATGTTTAGTAGGTCATATGTGATGGGGTCAAAGGGGGGTGTGCAACAGTTATGAATATATATGGATTGTATTTTTTATTATGATACATTTCGTAGATGTATCATAAGGGGGGATTGTGGTATCCATAATTCATAATAACTATAGGCTATGTCTATGTCAAATGGTCGACTACATTTCTGTGCTAAGTCAATCATCATGGGTGAGAAGGAGACAGAGTCTGGAGTCTGAGAAGCAATCACCTCAGAGGCTACCCTGCAGGGGGTAGTGTTTGAGGCTTTAAGAGAAATTTTGCATTCTATTGTCTCAAGGAACCTTTTGGATGTTTCCGAGAGACCACTTGCTATCTCTGTGCCATGTGTTGATCTGTATGTAAATCTTAACCCCACCCAGAATTCAACTGTTTGATCTGAAAGTATATCATGTCATGTTGTCAATGAAAGAGTGCAGTCTTAACTGGCCGCTCCGGTGCTCAGTACTATGGAGGCCCTGGGCTCCAGGCTCAGGGTCTAAGGCGACAGCAGCCTGTCAGTCATTTTATTTTGACACGAGAGGGTGTTCTTTATCTTTATCGATCGTCATTAATGCCCAGAAAGCAGCAGGCAGCACCTCACGGGTGAACAGTATCGGTTTGACTGCACGTCGTATCACTTTGTCTGTTGTTTATTTTCTCTTCTCTTTAAGATCACTTCTGAACATCGTATGGTAAATGTAACGGTAGGTGCAGTAACCTGTGTGTGTCTGTTGTTACGGCGGCGTGAATAAATGAATGGATGCGTTGAAGAAAACGTTTTAATCAGGTTGTTATGCCGCTCTGTGTTGAATTTAACGTGCGCAGGCGGTGCTGGTTGTGAACGTGTATCGCCGTTTACCATAGAGTTGTGTTTGATCGTGGACGAGCCTTCATGTTAATTCAACACAGTGTGCCAAATAACTAAACGTTTTAAACGGTTGTTTCAGCCCGTCGATGTGTTTTTTCAGCCCGTCGGGACAACAGACACACAGATTACCGCGACTGCCTTCAGACTTTTCATATGATGTCCAGATGGTAATAATTCAACATTAAACCGACACAACCTACTGACGTGGGCGGGACCAACTCGAGACATCTCAGACAGGGTCAGAGCTAGCAGCTGCCAGCTAGGGTAGGCTACATCACATAAAGCAACTGTTTGTCAATAATAATAATAATAATAAAAGACAAATTATCTGTGCCTGTGTGGGCACTGGGCAGAAGTGTATTATCAAGGGAGGACAATGGTGTAGATGGCTCTAAATGAATGCACATAATATGAGCATATAGTTGGATGTTTTACTTTTATGCGTATACTGTAATATACTGTAGCTTACATTTCCCTTTGCAAGTAAGGGGATATGGAAATTATAAATAGCCAAGTTAAATGTCAGGTTGAAGGAATAGTTTCCAGCAACGTCTCGTCATAGAGAGTGTTACTTATTTGTAAAATTGATGAGGGGAAGGGGAGATTGTAATCAAGCCTGTAACCCCTGTTACTATACGCCCGTTACTGTAATCCAGATTACACATTTTAAAATGTACTCTAAGACGTTACAGTTACCCTTTTTTTGTACGGATTACATAACGGCGTTACATGTAATCGGTTACTTCCCAACCCTGCGCTCAACATATGTACGACTGTGGCTCAGGAGGTAGAGCAGGTCGTCCAATGATCTATGGGTCGGCGGTTCGAATCCCGGCTCCTCCAGTCTACATGTCGAAGTGTCCTTGGGCAAGACACTGAACCCCAAATTGCTCCCGATGTGCTGGTTGGTACCTTGCATGGCTTCCGTCGCCATCGGTGTATGAATGTGTGTGTGTGAATGGGTGAATGTAATGCACAATCTATGTAAAGCGCCTTGGATAAAGGCGCTATATAAATGCACCATTTACCATTTACGTACAGCTATTAGGAAGAGAGCTTTATCTCCGCAAAATCGGGGCTATTATGAACGCAGTCACACACAGAATGGAAAGATGGTTTTGACAGCTTCTGCCCCACTTTCAAGGCTACAACTGATGCAGCAGTAGACTACCTTATTGAAGGAACAAACTATTATACATGTAATTGCTTAGCGAAACATCTGCAGAAATCTTTCATGCCTCATGTTTATTTATTTTACATCTGCTGGTGGGTGCTCAAACTGCTGATTCACATCCACAGACTAGTGCAAAACAGAAAAGCGTCAATACTTTTTTCTAGTTGAGTGCTGCTGTTGATTGTTCATTTGCCTATGATAACACATGGTAGGCTATGATTCACGGACACTTAACAATATATAATAGGCCTACTTCTACATCCGGTGCGTTTTTTTTATTGATTGATAATCTGCACGTTCATTGAAAATAGCTGATCTGCAAGCTCACTCACTACTAGTCTTGTAGATGGATTACAATTTACTAATAGTGATATATAAATATATATAAATAAAATCATTATTTGAAACCTAATAGATTATATAAATGTGTATGTGGCTTAATTAAATGACCAGTGCTTGGCTGTTATGCATCCACGGTTCTGTGCGCCGTCAGCCGTGCACATTTGCTTGGCACTTGATTGTTTGATAGTCCAGACAATAAAATCCTTCCTTCTAAAGTCCTTCTGTTATGGCACAAGTATGAACTGAGCAAATCTGCACCATTAAAGTAGTGTAATAGCATGGAAAAGTCACTGTTTAAACTTTACAAGCTCGTTATGTCACTCTAGCAAAGTGATTGATCTGTGTCTCTCCTAGGGTCCTACTTGCCTCACAACAAGGATGCGGGCTGGAAGCGACAAATGTTTACGCCCCTTTTGGGATATTTTGCTGGGCCCTATACACACACATTGTAGTAAAATGTGTGCAGTGATTCCAAATGAATGATGTCCCTGATGTAATGGATAGTCATTGGCCCATTTCCCAAAGGACACATGGTGTAAGGCCGAGCAAAAATAAAGATTGGTCTCCGGTTTCCGACCGACTCTATTAAATATGCGGGACCCAAATTATTTTATTGGCATTTGGTAAAAAAAAAAAAAAAAAAGAAAGTCAAAATCCGACCGAGTCAAACCAGATAGTCAGTAGCTCTCTGCTTCAAAACATTATCATGTTTCAGCTTTATTACTTGAAGATCTTTTTTTTACATTTGTATAAGGCTGTCAAAGTTCCTTTTAACGGCGTCAATTTCATTGACGCGCGATTAACGCAACGCACGGTGAAGTTTGAAAGAGTGCATGCCTCCCTCCCTCTCTCCGCTCTGATCATTCAGAAGCAGTGCAGCAAGCAGGCAGGGCTGTCTACTCATCGCGGAGCTAGTTGTCTTTTACCCAACACTGTCAGTAGCTCATTATTAATTAATTTGCTCCACGTGTAAGATCAGATGATCTTTGAAGTGGGCATTGGTCAAAAACAAAAGCTCCGACAGTTTTGTTTGACAAAGATAGCAGTTAGTTGTGAAAGCTGGAAGCTACACTCATGCTAATGTTGACTGCTAACGCTAACAACATACTGACGTGCGTGCGGGAGAGAGTGAGGGGGGGGGGGTCTGAGAGTGTGTGTGTGTGTGTGTGTGTGTGTGTGTGTGTGTGTGTGTGTGTGTGTGTGTGTGTGTGTGTGTGTGTGTGTGTGTGTGTGTGTGTGTGTGTGCGCGCGCCTGTACGGTGTATTACAAACTAAAAAAACGATCTGTTCAAGTCAGTGGTTCTGAACCAGTGACCCAGGTGGTCCTTGAGGGAGTTCTCTCACCCCCTCTGCTAATACCAGTCCACTGAGTCCAGACCATTGTTTTTCCTCTGTCAGCCCCAGCCTGTGCTCTACATACTGTCTATCATTCCTTTCATTCAGTGGTTCTCAACCAGTGGTCCGGGAACCACCAGTGGTCCTTGAGGGGGTTCCAGGTGGTCCCCAGCTAAATAATGGAGAGTTGGTAACCAAATGAACCCCTATACCAGTAGATCTTTAACTCTTTGAGTGTAAAATGAAACCAAGTGGACCCTTATGGGTCCATTTGGTTCCATTTTCCACTCTCAAGAGTTGAATTATTGTTAAACATCAGCATTACTTAGTATTACTAAGTATTCAACCAGTGTGTGGACATTCTATTTTTCGCATCTGCCTTTTATAGCGCCACCAGGAGGCCGACTTTTGTCCTCCAGATTCTGTCCAAAAATCTCACAAATCGTTACACAGTATCTCTATGGTCATGTGCGCAAGTCGGATCTGTCCGATATTTCACATTCCATAAATTGGCTATAATTGGCTTTCACAGTTTGCAAGATTGCCCCGTTTTGAATAAAAGCCTCAAATCATGAACGCAGCGTGCAATTTACGTGAAATTTACGTGAAATCTTTCACACATTTTCTTCCTAGGCTCACATTGGCCTGTTATAGCACCACCAACAGGTTGATTTTTGCAAAACACATTTTTGGAACAAAATGCCTCAAATCATCCAATTGCCATCAAAGGCGTATGAAGAAATGGCACCCTTTTCACATTGGCCTATTATAGCGCCACCAGGAGGCCATAACCTGACCTGCCCTGGTGGAGACCTGTGCCCCGAGGGGCACTTTTTCTAGTTCTGACACTCTTTTGTAAGTAGCCTACAGTGTACTTTAGAATTAGAATTATTTAAAAGATGGTAACTCAGGCACATATTGAAGTTATTAAAAAAGAAGCCTATCCATCATTGCCGATGGGGGAAAAAATAAAATAAAATAAAAAAAAATCCTTGCTACCCATCCTTCCCACGAAAAATAAAATAAATAAATAAAATAAATTCCCTACCTACTCAGCCCAAAAATGACAGCAAATCGGAGACCAATGTTTTTTTTTCCTTGGCCTAAGAGCTATGGTGTTGCACATGCTCAGATGCCCTCTAGGCCGCACACAGAAGCCTGTGAACATAGACATTCCGTGCATAGATGTGCAATGCAATGTTAGGCCTCAGGCCTGGTATGGTAGGCCTCAGGTCTACCATTCTGAAATTTAATTTAATAATATTTGGACTAGTGGACAGCTAACAGTAGGCTCTCTTTATTCTTTAAAAAAATATATATATATATATATATATATATATATATATGCATGCATACATACCTTATATTTATGTATGTATGTATATATATATATATATATATATATATATATATATATATATATATATATACATATATATTTATTTAATATTTTGTGTGCAGCCATCTCTGCAATATACACATCTATTCTTCCAGTATCATAAAGTGATGACAAAGTATTTGTCAAATGTAGGTCTCCAGGTGCAATTCCCCAATAAAACAGTTGGAGTGGCTACGGCCACCCCAATATAGCGTCGCAGTCCCGCCCCCTACCAGGGACCAGGAAATGATTCCCCGTTCATTTTCCTCATAGCCATTTCAAAAGTATTTATTTAAAGATCTTTTAAGCCTCATTAAATCATGACAACAAACACAATTTTTCGGGCCGAAACAAATAATTAGAAAGAAGAAGAAAACGGTAGGTTACAACACTTTCATTCTTGTTTTTCTTCTTTGTAATTATTTGTTTGGTCCAAAATATTGTGTTTATTGTCATGATTTGTCACAACTCGAGTTGGCTTTGTACGACGCTTAAAAGGTCTTTAAATAAATACTTTTTTAAATGTCTATGGGAAAAATGCATTGGGAATTATTTCCTGGGCCTGGCATCGTCATGAAAGGGGGAGGGACTGCGACGCTCTATTACAGATAATGGCCCCCCACCAATGAAGAGGGCATTACCTCCTTGTCCTTCATCTGAACGGAATCTGGCTCAAACATATATGGCTGAATCTCACCAATCTGTCATCCCTCTGCCATTTTGTAAACAATTGGGCAGAGCCATGGGCAGTCCTTTTGTAAGGAGGGGGAGGGACTAGGACAGGTGGGTGGTCTTAAAGTAGGAGGCCGAGGGACTGGATTAGGTGGGTGGTGCTAAGGTTAAACTCATGCATACTTAATGAACTGGTGGGCGTGTCCACATAAAAAGACCATTAACAAATACTGTACACTTTTTTGAAAAAGTTCTTCCTCCTTATATTATAATAATACCTGATGATCATGTTTTAGGGTGGAAGAAAATCACGGAACTCCGTCTTTAAACAAGATTAAAAGTTCAATTATATTTGAATAAATGTATAATTTGAATTTAACTTAACCTCGTATTGCCCATGCCTAATAGTGCGTTCACACTGGCAGATGAAACAATGCAAAGACTTGTTGTGAGTTGATTTTGAGCAGCTACATGCATCATTCCTTCTTTGCAACGTCACGTCGCTGGCTTCCATTAACAATGAATGGTACTTATGGTAGACTGCATTGTTTCATCTGCCCGTGTTAACACAACATTACTCAATTCAATTCAAAGGAGCTTTATTCGCACGAGAAAACACGTTTACATTGGCAAAGCAAGTATCAAAATATATTAAAAACTGCTTAAAATAGGGTAAATATACACAGCTGGAGGGGGTACAGCAAAACAGAGCTATGTCACATTGCCTACAGTAAACTCAATTTATTATGTTAAAATGTAGCAGCTGTTCACATGTGCAGTATGTCTAGCAGTCTATATGTACAGATTGTAGTCCTAACGGCCGGGCTCCACCGGGCGCGTCAGCGTCGCGTCTCCGTCACCGTCAGGGAATGTTCCCTTTTTAATCAATGAAGGGTGGCTACACAGCCCGCGTTGACGGAGACGCGACGCGTGCATTAAAATTGAACCGGTGCGTTTTTTGACGCGACGCGACGGAGACGCAACGCGTCCGGTGGAGCCCTGGCGTTAGAGTGGTTGTAGCCTATTCCATTGGCTAACCTTCTTTTGTTGATTGATTGAAAAATGTATTAACCGTTTGCAGAATTACAGTACATTTCAAGCACAAACTCAATACAAAGGCTGTTAACTGTGAGTGGACGACCCAATTAAGCATTACACTTGTTTCCAATAAACAGTTCACAAATATTGCTGCCGTGTTACTCATGGAGGGTTCCTGGCCCCATGCACCTGGTTGTGTGTGTAACACACATGACTGCAGTGCGTAGTTTGATGTTGTGTGTCAGTGTGTGTAATACTGTATACTTGTATACAATGTGTTGTGTTAGTCTGTGGAACATTACCTGCAGTTTGACTGTGTGTGTGTGTGTGCGCGTGTGTGTGTGTAACAACATTACCTGCAGTGTGTAGTTTGATGTTGTGTAGAGTCTCCATCTCTCTCTGGAAAAGGTTGCACATGAACTGTGCAGCCGCAGTGAGACGCTCCAACACAAAAACTCGGACATCAAGTTTTTCTAAAACATATAAAATCTCCTCTCCCACCGACGTCATGTGTTCATTTATCTTCAGCCGTACAGACTCCATTTGACACGTTTTGTCCTCCTTTAGCCTTTAGGAGACGGTTTCCACCACGTTGTGTTCACACGACCATGAAAAAAACCTAACGTTTCTTTGTTGTGGAAATATATCTATGGAAAAAACGACACGATCTACTTCCAGAAGTTCCGGGTTGGTTCCGGATCGTCACGCATGCGCGTGACGCATGCGCAATAATGCACCCAGGCACTGTTGCTTGAATACCTTTCGCCCCCTGGTGGAGGGGATATGTAACTGTCACTGAATGATAGTCAGATGGATACTGTTTTTATATCATCGTTCAATATCATATCAATCTACTATGCATACATAGCCTATACCTATATACATCCATCTATCAGTCTTGAGGACAGTTCTTGCCCTGATGAAGACCATATGAGAGGTCGAAACATGTTGGAATAAACTTTTTAAATTTCACTTCCTCTCCTCGACATTTCTTGAGTTCTCGGATCTCTCTTTCTTTTGTTATAATACATTAAAGTTGATCCTAGACGCTCCATGTACTTTCAAGGCATGTTTAATCTCCTGTGAGCTCCCGGTTGGCCTCTGTGTTTTTCTCTGAAAACAAAACAGGTGAGCTGATAGAATAGCTTGTGCTATTTTATTTTGGCAAACTTGAATGGTGGGATTGGTGGGACCAAGACAACCCTAACCCTTTTTATTGTAAAGTGACAAACTTCTGTCAGATATGTCTTTCAATTAAAATGTAAATAATTTAAACAACAGGGGCTGGACAGTATAGGCTATGGACAAAATAACATATTGCAATAATCAATATTATGACGATAATTGTGACCGAGGGTCGCAGTTTACTATGAAAACCTGCATATCGTGTCAGATCGGTCGGTTGGTTGGCCAGTCACGCCTCATGGTCACACTCTTGACATCATGCCTCCATTATGGTCACGCCTCATGACATCACAAGTCCATATATGGTCACGCCTCATGACATGGCACGCCACCATATATGGCCATATATGAAGATCACACACTGACCTCATCAAACCCTGGATAGCCATACATGGAGAAGACTGGATCATCACCTAGATCTGCATATTTGCATGGTTCCAGCCAGCAACTCTACATCTGACCTCAAACCCTTAGATCGGCATATATGGAGCTGAGCTGTTCTGACATTCCATATGTTGGTCCTTCCCCACGCGTCATTCCTCTTCGATGTCTCCCTTTTGACTGATACCTGTCCATTAAAGTGACTGATACCTGCCCTAAAGTTATTAGTGCAGCCGCGCCCGACAGCCGGCGAAAACTAGAGTTCTCAACAGGCCCGAATTTTAAGGCCCGGCCCTACATGGGCCCTCATCAAACCCTGTAAACTCAAGACACTGCCTCCGCTGCCACCCTTAGATCTCCATATATGGAGCTGACCTGTTCTGACATTCCATATATTGATCTGACCAAACTCTGTACACTCAAGACACACTCCATATATGGCCAGACCTCATCAAACCCTGTACACTCAAGACACTGCCCCCGCTGCCACCCTTAGACCTCCAGCTGACCTGTTCTGACATTCCATATGTTGATCTGACCCCCCATGCCAAAGCACCAGCGCTCGCCCAGCAGTCTGCCGTCACCTAGGCCGATGCGTGCATGCGACCTCAGTCCCTTCTCGCCCTCAGGGCGTGTTAATGGTATCACACTCTGAAGACATTTAGAGTTTGTAGATCTAGCAGATCTACTAGCTCATGTCATCGTGACACGTTAGCTTGTAGATCTGCTATTTGAACCGTATAAAACCAGGACAAAACACATACACATATTTTCTATCGGTCTATACAAAGTAACGATCGGATAACAGTGTGTAATAAAAAAATCACACCCGTGTGAACTGAGTGGTGTAAGGTCTGTCTGACGTAATGAAATCATGTCTGACGTAATGAAATCACACCCGGGTGTGATTTCATTACCTGGCTTTGTTTGTGCAGAAAAAATGAGCATGGTTGCTATGTTCACTCTGTTCACCCGGGTGTGATTTCATTACGTCATTACAACAGGGTGAACATAGCAACCATGCTCATTTTTTCTGCACAAAAAAGCCAGTTGTAGGAGTAGTTTACACCACTCAAAAATTATATATATTAGCGCCCCTCAGTGTGAAGTGAGGGGCGCTAATATATTAAAGTCTAACTCATGTTGATTAGGTGATGTAATGGTGATGTAAAACAGACGGTGCAAACACAAACATTAAACACCATTAACAATAAAGAGACAATATGACGTAATGAGTTACATTTTGACGTAACTTTTCCCTTCAGTGTCAATGACGTTTACAAAACAAACATTGAACTAAAGCTCTTAAAGGACCACCCATGTTGAGGCCCCTCAAAAAAGAAAGAAAAGCAATCTAGGACAGTGGTCCTGGGACCCTCAGGTTTCCTTGAGGGGGTTCCAAATGGACCCTGAAAGGTGTGTTTCTTGTCTGAAAGTAAACGATCTGCAAGCTCAAAATGTGCCAACCTTGTAGTAGATCTGCTTGTAGATTCTGCTAAAATAATACTGCATGAAAAGTAATCAATTACAATTTAGGCATTTAGCAGTCTTAATCCAGAGCGATTTAAAGTAAGCCGGAACAATACAAGGTAATACATCAAATACATAGAAATATAGCCATCAAGAATCATATTTGTTTTGCTAGAAAAACATGTAGATTATGTTATACTTATACATCATTGTTGTTTCCCTCTCCTGTAATGTCTGTGCTAACCCGGGGTTCTTAAAAAAAATTAAAAATAAAAGTTAAGAACCTATCTGTGTAATCTATCTGTACATGAAGCTATGATTATACATACATTATAGAGTGCTCAAATAGCTGAACATGTGGGCCACATTATGAAAATGGCAAGGGGCCAGGGGCCAGTTGATAAAATGACAACATTGTTACTTTTTATTTGCCTTATTTCCACATGACGTATGAAAAGACAAGTGCAATGTGCATTCTTTTATGGCTTGCCCATTTTCTCTCTTTTGAATAATTATGTGCAATTAGTACATTCACACTTTTTCCATAAAACAAACTAACATAGGCTACTTCTGTATAAGTAGAATCATGAATAGGCCTATTTAATTTATGCAAAAGGAGAAGAGAGAGAGCGAGGACATGTGTTTGTGGCTCAAACTTTGTCTAATATTGTTTTAGAGCAGTGGTTCTCAAACATTTTCATGCCAAGAGCAAAGGACCCCCAATATTTTTTCAATCTACAAAAATAATCCCAAAATCGCTTATAAACAGATTTGGCAACACTGGCCAGAAAGGACCAGTGCTTCTTTTTGTCTTATTTTGTATAGACCTGTTTGCTTGTTTCTGCCATAGAGTTATACTGGCAACACTTCTGGCTTCTAGCTTTGTGGATATGAACGTCCTGCTCCTCATCGCGTCTGTCAGTCCCAGCTCCGTGACTGGGAAATGGGACACAGTCCCAGATAGTCTGGAGTTAAATCCATATAGAATTACCTGTTTACAATGCGATGCAAAATTAACAGCGGGGGCTTTGCTTTTGGTCTGGATGAATTGCACTGGTTTCTCAAGCGTTCAGTTCATTCAGTCTATCTATCTATCCATCCATCCATCCATCCATCCATCCATCCATCCATCCATCCATCCATCAATCAAATAGCATAATAAAGAGGCAACAATTGTGAAAATGGCCAATCTACATGCTACTGATTGTTGGGGGGAACAAGATGATTTGCTGCCTGCCCATCTATCGTTAAGCAGAGACAGTTTTCAGGGGCAGCAAAGAGCTCACTTGGGAACTGCAGTCAACTGTTTGCCTTTCCTCTATGGTGGCTGCGCTTCTGACCTGAAATTAGTGTTTCATCCAGTAGAGGGAGCAGCACACAACATGACCATGACCTGTCTCCCATCTCTACTGGACCAATCTGCAACTGCAACACATAGAAAACAGACCTGGGCTTTATTGTCACCCAACCAGGGCTCAATAATCATATACCCCTGAGACACCACAATCAGCAGTTATAGAAAAGTAACAAAGTTTATTATAATCTCAAATATAAAACAGGTAAGTATAAAAACGTGTAGCAGTATATAAATGTAACACTATACAATTGGGGCAACAATGTAAATGTAGTAGTTATAGAAATGTGACAATTTATATAACAGGCAATTACTAAAATGTGGCAATTTAAATAGGCACCGTATACATAGGTAAGCAATAATCACAAGCTCCTCCCAAAATGCCCGCCTCAGGAATCTGGATAAGAGCCCAGTGTTTGTTCCCACCCAATCTCTAAGCAGCCCAAAGAATAGTACACACTTAATAGTATAGTATAGTACACACACAACAAAATATGCCACAGCAAATTAAATGCACACCAAACGATCACTGCAATAAGCCTATATCAAAATCGGATAACACTTCTATCGAAATCACAGCAGTAAAATGCAAACATGCGTATTCACCAATAGGGGCGGTAAGAGACAGGTTAAGACAACCCTGAGAATATTCCCACCCCTGCAGCAGCCCTTTGAAGTCTGAATAACCGCTGTACCCAATATACTGTACAATTTACAATTTACAATTTAGGCATTTAGCAGACGCTCTTAATCCAGAGCGACTTACATTAAGCAATAACAAAAAGCATGGCATACATCACATGTATAAAAAGTAGTTATCATGAATCATGCGTAAACTAAGAACGTAACAGTGGAGTATCTATGTAAACTATACATACTATACTATATAATATATTATACATGTGTACTATAAAGTGCTATGACTACATAAAGTGCAATTCTAGAGCTGTCTACATAACAAGCTATAAGTCTGTTTAAAATACTATCTAAGTCTACATAATGTGCTATCTAAGGGGCTAGGCTAGGGCAAGTGCTACGGGCCATGGTGGAGTCTGAAGAGGTGGGTTTTCAGACTACGGCGGAAGATTGGGAGTGAGGCTGCAGTTCTGACTGCAATGGGAAGTGCATTCCATAGTTTTGGAGCCAGAAGGGAGAAGAGTTTGGGACGTGTGGAGCGTTGTCCCGGCGTTTTTAGTGAAGGTACCTCCAGCTTCCCTGCGTTGGCTGATCTGAGTGAGCGTGAGGGTTTGTAGGGTACGATCATACTTGTGAGATATGGGGGGGCCATGCCTTTGGTTGCTTTGAATGCCAGCATCAGAGTTTTGTATTCTGTGCGGGCAGCGACCGGGAGCCAATGGAGCGAGCGGAGAAGGGGGGAGACGTGTGAGAATTTAGGTTGGTTGAAGACCAAGCGTGCTGCGGCATTTTGGATCAGTTGGAGGGGCTTAAGTGCACATGCCGGTAGGCCAGTAAGGAGGGAGTTGCAATAGTCAAGTTTTGACAAGACTGTTGTCTGGATTAGGAGCTGGGCTGACTCCTGGGTGAGGAACGGTCTAATTCGTCGTATGTTGTAGAGTGTAAACCTACAGGATCTAGTGACAGCTGTGATGTGTGTTTTGAACAAGAGCTGACTGTCCAGGACAACACCAAGGTTCCTGGCTGTCGGGACAGACTTTACCAGGGCGTTGTCTACGGCCTACACTACAATAACAACAACAATACAATGTGCCACACAGTTAGCAAATGCCCAATAATAATAGTTCAGAAACCACCAGGAATAATACCTTGAAAGTTGAAACTCATAACCCTGGCCCTACTACTATCGCTCCCCAACTCACGGCCCAGAGCCCAGATTGTCCGTCCTCCCTCGTGACGTCACTGTATCGTGTGGCAGCGGTGGCCGAACGGATAGCGGAGCGGTCTTGATACCGGAAGGTCGCCAGTTCGAATCAGCGGTCCGACACGTTACAATTACAACTGGCTGGAAACAAGTTCTTGAGCTTAGCCCAGATACCCTGGGTAAATATAGTAATCATTTCATTTCATCATTTCATTTCATATCTACTCCGAACGAGGAGAAGCCCCGTATGTGGTGTCGGTTGCCTGGCAACGAGAACTGTCAAGCGATGGTATGCAGAGCCGTGTTGACAGTTGGTTGTCGTTCCACGCTCCACGGCCGTGGACAGAAACTGGGGAGGAGGAAACAGACTCTGTAAGCGATGGTGGTAGGAAACAACGTAGCGTCACTCACACTCACACAAAGTTGAGACTCGGATTGACCGTCCCTTTTAGGCCGAGTAGGCTGGCATGTAGCAGTAGACAATCTGCATCGGCGGTCCTCGGGGAGACGGCGGGGCGATCAGCGATGCGGCCGGCGATCCAACACTGTTCTGCGGCGTCCAGGACAGGGAGGCTGGGAAGGAATTGAATATATGACTCGTCAGTGACGGTGAGCGAAGTTGAATATAGCACCACACTCACACAATGTTGAACTCGGATTGACCGTCCCTTTTAGGCCGAGTAGGCTGGCGTGTCACAAGGCAGCAGTCTGGTCAGGAGCTCGGCGTGTAGTCGGATGGACGGCGTGGCGGTGATGGCGTTCAGCGTGCTGTCTCCGACGGTCTCGGTCTCAACTCAGCTCAGTCTCTCTAGCGCGCGCCGCCGAACGCTTCCTCTCTTATACCCGTGTCCTCCAACAACGGTGCAACACCGCCTTCATTGTCTGTAGGAAGGAAAGAGGGGAAACGCAGCACCACCCCTACAGTCCAACAGTGGCAAGTACTTGCCAGCATAAAGTGTATTTCAGTTCAACTCCATATTGTCTGTTTGTATCAATTCATTATATTTTAACAGTTCGTGTCCACAGGTGCCATAATCATTTATAATTAATGTCTGTTCTGCTTATCTGAACCGACTGCCTACATGTATATGAGATATGTATTTGCTCAGTGGTGCTAATGTCTTGCTATTCACTCTGTGAAGAACCAATTATAACCAGAAATTAAGCATCTGTGTCATTTTAGACTTATTTTTGAATAGCGTTATATTCAACAATAGCAGATCTACAAGCTCACAGCCTGTCACTTCGTGCCGCACTGTGAGCTTGTACATCTGCTATTTTTGAACATTTTTAAAACATGTTGCAAGTGTTTGAAATCCTTTTAATAATTTAGAATGTGTTAACAAATCTTCTCTTCTGGGAGTCCCTGGTAAAACACATTTTCAGATGGAGGTCTGAGAGTTGAGAGTTTGAGAACTAGTGATTAGAATGATTTTGTACAATGGGCCACAGGTCTTAACACTTTAAGAGGGACATACAATAATAGATTTAACTTTTCTCCACTAATCATCATGATCAACTGCATTAATATGGGTGTTTCACACCTTCTCTAGAATGCTGCTGTAATTATTATCTCTGCTTGATCTTGATGTGTATGAAGACACAACACACTCCTTGGGCTTATGAAAAGTAATTTTATGCTTGGTTGTGTACAGGTTTCCGCAAATAAAAACCCTGTATCGCATAATCAAGGAGTTTTGCACGCAAAATCAAGGACTTTAACCTGCATAACCAAGGACTTTTGCCCGCAATTTTCTGGAGGGTCTATTTTTTGTTTATTGAAGAGCTGGAGAGATAGGGAGAACCCCTTTACTGAACAAACATAACAATGATTACTATCAGAATATTTAACCTTCAACAAAAAACATTTTGTTTTAACCAAAAAATATCACTCACCCTACCACAAGGTATGTAGGCTGTCAAATACTTATAATGCACCCTGTAGTAATAGTTTACTTTCAAGGTAAAATGAACCTTGTAATAGTTTAATTACAAGGTTTATAGGCTGGGGTAGGCCTAAGTACACTATTTACACAATTAGAGGTGAACCAGTAAAATAAACAATTTCATAGATAGGCTACCATGTATAGCAATAATTGTCTCCCACTAATCACCAAACCCAGTAGAATAACCATTGACACAGCAACATTAATTGACAATATTTTTACGAACATTCTAGAAAGACAAGTAACAGCCGGACTCCTCATTAATGATATAAGTGACCACCTCCCCTTCTCAACAAGGACATTGAGCACAAAAACCACACCACTGTATTAACACGTCGAAGAACTCCAGAAGCTATAGCAGCCCTCAAAGCCGACCTGAACACACAGACCTGGAGTGGTGTATATGCAGCAAATGAGCCAAATGAAGCATATGAAGCCTTTCTAACCACTATAATAAAGCCATATGACAAACACTGCCCACTGAAAAAGACCCCACACAAAAACAAATTAAAACAAGAAAAGCCATGGATAACCAATGGTATCCACAATGCATGCAAATAATTTATTATACAAGACATTTCTAAAGGACAGAACAAAATATAAGGAAACTAGATACAAGACATGTAAAAATAAGTTAACTAACACTAAGAAATAGTGAAAAAGATTATTATCATAAGTTACTGGATCAACATAAAAATAACATTCAAGGGACATGGAAAATACTAAATGGACTAATCAAAAAAGACATAGGTAAAGCCAAACACCCAAAATACTTCAAGAAAGATGATGAAATAATAGAAAATACTATAGATATTGCAAATGAATATAATAACTTTTTTGTTAATGTAGGTCCAGAACTGGCAGGGAAGATTGAGGTGCAGAATGAACGGGACGGTCTGGATGAAAGACTCATTCAGATGAACCCACACTCCATTTTCATTGGGGGTGTAAATGAACAAGATATACTAAACATCGTGCACAAATTTAAAAATATAAGGTCAACTGACAATACCAACATCGATATGTAGATAATAAAATAAATAATTGACAGCATTGCTACACCATTTACCTACATCTGCAACTTATCCTTCCAAACTGGCATCTTTCCAAACAAAATGAAAACAGCCAAAGTAATTCCAATCTTCAAAAGTGGCGATAAACATCAACTCACTAACTATTGACCAATCTCTCTGTTATCTCAATTTTCCAAATTAATTGAAAAGGTTTTCGTGGAAAGGCTTGATAGCTTTATTGACAAACATCAGCTTCTAAGCAATCAACAGTATGGATTCAGAGCAAATAGATCCACCTCAATGGCAGTAGTTGAATTAATTGAAAACATCTCATCATCAATAGATAACAGGGAATACTCAGTTGGGGTTTTCATAGACCTACAAAAGGCTTTCGACACCATTCATCACGGCATATTGCTAAAGAAATTATATAGGTACGGAATTAGAGGTATTGCCCTCACCTGGCTCAAAAGCTACCTTGAAGGAAGAAAGCAAATTGTTAATTTAAACAGACATAGATTCAGCTACCCTACCAGTAACATGTGGAGTCCCCCAAGGCTCTGTCCTTGGCCCAAAACTATTCATTCTCTACATCAACGACATCGCGGAAGCCCTACAAGACCTACACTGTGTTTTATTCGCGGACAACACCAGCTTGTACTGTTCCGGGGTAGACCTCCAACACCTCCTGCAGTTAGTGGAAGCTGACCTAAAAAATGTAAAGAAGTGGTTTGATATAAATAAATTATCATTAAATATAAGCAAAACTAAATGTATTATATTCGGTAATACAAATATAAATTCATCAATTAAACTAACCATAAACAACAAACAAATCGATCAAGTAACCCACATAAAATTCCTAGGAATCATGATTGACAACAAACTCACCTGGAAACCTCACAGACTATTTAAAAACTAAAATATCAAAAACAATAGCAATCCTATATAAAATGAAAGACATCATTAATACAAAATCACTCCAGACATTATACAATTTCTCTAATTCTACCATATCTAACTTACTGTGTCGAAGTCTGGGGAAACACATATAAAACTATATTACACCCCATTTTTATTCTACAAAAGAAAGCAATAAGAATTGTCAACCGGGCTGACTATTATGCGCCAACAAATCCACTATTCATTAAAAACCGCACATTGAAATTTGCAGATCTAGCCAACCTCAACACAGCAATAATAATGTACAAAGCATATAACGGGTCGCTTCCAGTCAGCATGCAGGAGCTATTTAAGCCTAGGGAAAGCAGGTATGAACTCAGGGGAATCGGAATTTTTAAAAAGACTACAATTTCACGGACCAACATCAAAGAGAAATGTCTATCTGCCATTGGGGTGAACCTATGGAATAATCTGGACACTGAATTTAAATTAAGCAATTCAATCATAAAATTCAAGAGAACATATAAAACAAGGGTAATCGAGGGCTATATGGAATCACTCTAAGTGTTAATTATATATTAATAGTAATTATACAGTATATATGTGTATCCCTGTACGTATACATGTGTGGGTATATGGGTAGTTATCAGTAGACTATGTATAAATGAGTGTGGGTGTGTGTGTGTGTGCGAGCAGAGACGAAATGTTTTTATAATCGTCATGGGGGCGCCCCTCCTCCCCCCGCTAAGCCCCCCCCTCCCGCGGTACAAACGGGACGAACCGACTAGGCGAATATACTGTACATATTCAGGTCTAATTCATCATGGGGGCTCGAGCCCCACCGCCCCCACGGAGTCTATGTCACTGTGTGCGAGGATATATCTCAAACTCAAACAGTATTCATGTATATGAGGCAACCACTTCATATACATGTAAACGCATGTATGTATGAACATATGTATGAACATATGTATGAACGTATGTATGTATGTATGTATGTATGTATATTTATAAAATAAAAAAGTGTATAATTATTATTATTAGTAACATCATCATCATTGTTACAATTATTATTATCACTATCATAAGTGTATCATAAATCTGTCGATTGATCAAAAAAAATGTTTTTTTTTCTTTCCACATTGTGTTTAATCCTTTTTTATTAGAAATGCAGCAATGTCGAAATCTGATTTCTTTATTCAGTCTTTGTTTCCTTCTATGAGATTACTGAAATCTCAAAAAGGTGGGCATAATAAGCTTCGGCTTCTATCTAACCACACATTGTTTGATAACATTCCTGTAATGATACACAAAAGACCTGCAGCAGTTAAACTTTTATTTCAAAAAGCTATAACAGCAAATGCTTTACAAATACAAGTGATGCCAACAAGATAATGGACTTGAAGGAAAAAAATATAATACACACACACACACACACACACACACACACACACACACACACACACACACACACACACACACACACACACACACACACACACACAAATCAACATAAAAGTGGTTTGTTTTATTCATTCATGTTGATTTTCAGATTATGATGTGCATTAAATTGAACGATAATGCATCTGTGTGTGATATCAACTCAGAATGCTAATTTGAAACAGGCATATGCTTTGTAGTAAATATCACTGGTGTAATGTGTGATAATATATTCCGGTCATATGAAAATGCCCACCAATCAGAGATTGATGCTCATTTCCTCATATGAATGCAATATATGGATCATTTAATCAGTCTCATTATCGTTTGTTCATTTCGCGATACATTGTCTCCTTCCTATTCATAATAAATCCACAAGACCTGTTCAGTAATGACAATGAGAGAATCTATTTCAAATCCTTTAGAGTTTATTAACTATTTTCAAGTGAACAAGAATGTAAACGTTCAAAACACAGCCGTGTTCAAATAGTAAATAACAGATTCAAATTATATGTCACTCAAAGGCACTGCAAATAACTGAATATGATAAACAAATGAGTTCTTGTATTGAAAGAAAAGACAGAGATAGGAAGAGATGGAGAGGCTAGTTTGGCGACGCTTGTCAAAAGAGCACAATGATGTTCTACTGTCACAACGTGATGTAATAATGACAGACCTGTGGTTGACGCGTGCAAACGATGAATCAGTCGATCGATTGGTATCCTCTTCTGACGGCTTATGTCTCTTTTATCGACAATTCTTCATCGGCTTTGACTCTTTTATCGACAGTTCTTCGATTACCTCTTTCCAAGTAACCAGCAAAAGTTAATTCGTAGGCAAGGTTATCCAACCCGCATCTAATCGATCCAGCGGAGTTCCCTCGGCGGAATGAAACCTCTTTTGGTTATTCTCTGGTTCAGCTTGGCGAAGCTTCAGCAAAATACACTTGAACTTTGCCAAACAGGGTTGTCAGAGTCGCTCTGACTGGGTGGACGGTCTTTGGAGTATTGACAGCGCGCGGTTCTTGATACAGAATGTTCGTCAACAGCTATATCGATAAAACGCACGATTAGTCAATTTCGTTGCAGATGGTAATTTCTTCTTCACGTTCTCCTAATGTCACCACTTGTGGGTGTTTAAACACAAACACCGACTAACACACAAACACGCCACGGGACTCGGGAAAAGGGAGAGAGAGTTAGAAAACCCTCTACATACATTTACTCACAGAACATAAACTAAACTTTCGTTTAGCTGCAGTACGTTTTCCCCGTTCGGTGCCAAGCGTATTTGCATATTTTGGGGCGTTCCCTTGGGGTGGTCAGGTTTCACAGAGAGAGAGAGTGAAGAGGAGAAAGAACACATATCAAGAACTCATGTATTGTAATCTGTTGTTATCAAAACATTTTTAGATTAAAACTTCTTTCCCACAACTTGTTTCAAAGGGGCATTCATGCATATCTTTTAACGTACAGTAGACACTTGTATAAGGCATTGAAGTATACATTCCTTCTGGACTTATGGTCCTAATCTTTAAGTGAATGGCCTTGGTTAGAGAAAGCGCAGCTGTGGGGAGGCGTCCCAACAGTGTCGTTCTTTAACCCCTTTTGACACGATGAATGTGATGCATGCGTGTTCCTGGGGGCAGTGCTAGACATGGCGGCTCTGCTTAGTCCATTCATCAACCAAAAACCCTGAGTTTACTAATTGTGGTTGGTTGAGCATGGAGGAGTGTAGCGAGCGCTAGCCTTCAAAGGCTTCCAGTGTAACACTGATACATGCCGGGTTTACAACAACATGTTCTTGTGTAAGGGATCAGTGGTCAGCAAACTGTGATGTGATGAGCAGAATGAGACCGTTCCATAGGCCTCATCTACTGCTCATTATCTTCACATGTGCATTTTCACCAAAGCATTTGCAACAAACTGCAGCTAAAAGGATTATCTGCTTGTATGAGTCCTCATGTGGTCTTTCAAAATATTATTTAGACAGCTTTTTTTTGTTTGGTTTTTGTTTGGTCGTTGCAACTAAAGGGCTATTCCCCTGTATGGGTCCTCATGTGTGATTTCAGATTACTCATTGTACGATAGCCTTTACCACAAACTGTGCAAGCAAAGGGCTTTTCCCCTGTATGAGTCCTCATGTGATTTTTTAGATCACCACTGTGACTAAAGCCTTTAACACAAACTTTGCAATTAAAAGGGCTTTACCCTGTATGTGTCCTCATGTGTGTTTTCAGATTCTGATTTAGACTAAAGCCTTTACCACAAACTTTGCAATTAAAAGGGCTATTACCCTGTATGTGTCCTCATGTGTGTTTTCAGATTCTGATTTAGACTAAAGCCTTTACCACAAACTTTGCAATTAAAGGGCTTTTCCCCTGTATGTGTCCTCATGTGTGTTTTCAGGTCACCACTTTGACTAAAGCCTTTACCACAAACGTTGCAATTAAAGGGCTTTTCCCCTGTATGTATCCTCATGTGTGTTTTCAGATGACTCATTGTACAATAGCCTTTACCACAAACTATGCAAGCAAAGGGCTTTTCTCCTGTATGAGTCCTCATGTGTGTTTTCAGCTGACTCATTGTACAATAGCCTTTACCGCAAACATTGCAACTAAAGGGCTTTTCCCCTGTATGTGTCCTCATGTGTGTTTTCAGCTGACTCATTGTACAATAGCCTTTACAGCAAACATTGCAACTAAAGGGCTTTTCCCCTGTATGTGTCCTCATGTGTGTTTTCAGGTCACCACTTTGATTAAAGCCTTTACCGCAAACTTTGCAATTAAAGGGCTTTTCCCCTGTATGTGCCCTCATGTGTGTTTTCAGGTCACCACTTTGACTAAAGCCTTTACCGCAAACTTTGCAATTAAAGGGCTTTTCCCCTGTATGTGTCCTCATGTGTGTTTTCAGAGTACTCTTTAGACCAAAGCCTTTACCACAAACTTTGCAAGCAAAGGACTTTTCCCCTGTATGAACAACTGTGTCCTGGGACAGCTTGTGGCTTGAAGACAATGTTTGTTCTACCACATTTTGTGTCTTGCGTAAAGTCAGTATGTTTACAACCGACTGACCTTCCCTGGTCTCCTCCCAGTCATCACTGTCTTCAGTGACGTCAGATTCAGAACAATGTGGAGAGAGGAGCTGGTCATCTTTTGTTGGTTGTGATGTTCCACAGTCCTCTACATCAGCTTGTGTTTCAATGTGTTCAGTTGAGGTGCTTGCTACAGCCTCTGTCTCTCTGTTTTCATCCTCATCTTCACTTTTCACTGCTAGTAATGTCATCATTGACCCACCAGCCTCCTCTGGTCTTTGAAGTAGCTCCTCTTGTTCGTCTTTAATGTGTGGAGGTTGTGGTTCATCCTGGACCAGACTGGAGTTCCTCTCCTCGTGTTCAGGGGAAACCTCTTTACACACATACAGGTGCAGGAAGTCTAGAGGAAGAAAATATACAATGAGAGAAAACCATTAAATGTTTCAACTTTACATTAGCTCGGGTAGTTGGATGAACTTCAGCTGTAAATATATTTTCCACTTCCAAACCATGTTTATTGTCATTCTTAAAAAAAAATGTACTGCAAACATTCTAAATTACCACCACATTAAAGTTAAGATGCGCCTGTTAGCCTGTGTGTGTGTGTGTGTGTGTGTGTGTGTGTGTGTGTGTGTGTGTGTGTGTGTGTGTGTGTGTGTGTGTGTGTGAGAGAGAGAGAGAGAGAGAGAGAGAGTGCATAAAACATACTGATGTCCAGGTGGTTTTTGGGTTCCTGTTTAACCCTCCAAAACCTCTTCACCTTCAGGCTGGACTCTACACACTGGTCTGCAATGAAGGAATAGAATAAAGACTTTCATAATAAGGAATTTGATGTGACATGAATAACAAAAATCTGTTGGCAATGCAAGGGACCATTTGGGAATTCAGAAGAGCTCAGCAAGAGCTGCAAGCTCCTCTTCATGAACTTGAGTTGAAACGATCAGTAGGCAGCAAGTGCAACATACAACATGTTGCACGAAGAAATCAACACTCTGGGAGAACAAATGGACTACATTAAAGCTGGGATCACACGTATCTTGACATGCCGTTTACATCATCACACAGACATGCCCAAGGATATTCATTCTGCTGTTTCTCTCCCTGCCACGTCTTTGAACCGCCTCCAAACTTAATATTATTATTATCTGACCATCTATTTGACAGGCAGTCTATTAATCTAGCCCTATCAGATCATGGCGGGGAATCAGCTACTGACAACTCACTCAACGTGTCTCCAACAGGCTTTTCATTTACACCAGTTACACATACTAAAGTTTTCAATGCAGTTTCACAAATACGCACTAAGAAGTCAAAGGCTACAGATGATCTTAACCCATATTTACCGCGTCTTAGAGTGCATGTATTATTGCTTCACCGCTTGCCTTTATTTTTCATTTATAGCATGGCTTGGCTACCGAACACAACACACGCACACAAGCCCTTACAAACATGTCATCACTTGTCAAAGTCAAAGTCGTACGATTAGTCACACACGTTACCGCAGTGAAATTTGTTCTCCGCATTTGACCCATCTCTTGGAGCGTTGAGCCGCAGCGTGCACCGCACTCGGTAATCATTGTTGATTTGACCCCCAATCCAACGCATTGATGCTTAGTGCCAAGCAGGGAGGCATTGGGTCCCATTTTTACAGTCTTTGGTATGACTCGGCCGGGGATCAAACCCCCGACCCCCGAGTCAAATGTCGCTCATCAGCCTAACTGTGCAGTGGGTAGACAGTGAGTTCAACCTTCAGAGAGTTATGCTGTAAGCCAAATAATGTGGGTTGCATTAGAGCAGGGGTCCTCAACTAGAAATGCTGAAGGTCCACTAATAATTCTTTTAAAAGACTAAGGTCCGGTCCCATGAGCACGGCGCGGGCCACACAGCAGCCAGCGGAGAGCGGGGCTCTATGCCTGTTTAGTACAGTCACACCAAGGCAAGCTTATACAAATCGGATCCCCTTCCAACCAACCAATCCTGGGGAGTATGGAAAAAAAATGTTTCACAAATATTCCCCTCCAAAAATTCACATCAAATGAGAGGTATTGTGTTGGGGCACAAAGAACACTTTTATTTTGTCAAGTTAAAAAAAAAATGTTTTTTTTTGTTTGTTTGCCCAGGGTCCACAGAGAGGTGGTCCGCGGTCCGGTCGTGGACCGCAGTCCGCCTATTGAGGACCCCTGCATTAGAGCTTTAATCGGGCCTAATCATTTGAGCCCGACCCGGCCCAGCCCGACAAAAGTTCAGCCCGAGGCCGACCCAAAGCCTGTGAAATGTTTGACAAACTGGGACCGGCCCGGCAGTCCGTTGTTCCAACGCCGGGGCACATTGCTCCAACGATGTGATTTTCTGACATCACGTTGGTCGGACTCGCCCCATTACTAACCCTAAATGCAGCACACGTGAGTTGAGTAACAAAGTCTGTTAAATTGCTTGCTTGCGTTTTCATGTGTTCACCACTAGATGGATGTGATGTTCCACAGTCCTCTACATCTGATTGTGTTTCAATGTGTTCAGTTGAGGTGCTGGCGACAGCCTCTGTCTCTCTGTTTTCATCCTCATCTTAACTTTTCACTGCTAGTAATGTCATCATTGACCCACCAGCCTCCTCTGGTCTTTGAAGTAGCTCATCTTGTTCCTCTTTAATGTGTGGAGGTTGTGGTTCCTCCTGGACCAGACTGTAGCTCCTCTCCTCGTGTTCTGGGGAAATCTCCTCTTTACACACAGGCAGGTGCAGGAAGTCTAGAGGAGAAAACCATTAAATGTTTGAACTTTACATTATTTCATGCAGTGTTTAGCTCTGGTAGTTGGATGAACTTCAGCTGCAAAAATAAATTTTCCACTTCCAAACCATAAGTTTATTCTCATTCTTGAATTCAAAAAATAATTTACTGCAAACATTCTAATTTACCAACACATTTCAGTTTAGATATGCCCGTTAGCCTTACAAGACAAAAAGTGTGCGTGTGCGAGCGTGAGTGAGTGAGTGAGTGAGTGAGAGAGCATGAAACGTACTGTTTTCATCCTGGACCAGACTGGAGCTCCTCTCCTTCTCGTGTTCAGGGGAAACCTGCTCTTTACACACAGGCAGGGGCAGGAAGTCTAGGGGGGAAAGATATAATGAGGGAAAAACATTGAAAGTTTGAAATTTGAACATCATTTCATGTAGAGTTTAGCTTTGGTAGTTGGGCGAACTTCAGCTGTAAATACATTTTCCATTTCCAAACCATAACTTCAATCTCTTTCATAAAATATGATTATGATTTACTGCAAACATTCTAATTCCATTCCAGTTTGGATATGCCTATTAGCCGTACAAACAAAGAAAAAATAACGTGTGCACGCGAGAGAGACAGACAGACAGAGAGAGAGAGAGAGAGAGAGATTTAGAAAATAGGGTTGCTAATATTTTTTGTTGCCCTGCAGTTGGCTTTGGCACTTCTTTTTTGGGGGGGTGGGGGGGGGCATGTTAATGTGTGGTGGCACCGGTCCACAACGCACAACATACAGTGTCGGCGTTTGTTACAGTACATGTGTGTTTCCCATTCAATCGGGTCTACTCTGTTTGTCATGCTCAAAAATGTTCGCCTGTCTTTCTGTCGGAGGCAGCGCCGTGTAGATGAGAGAGTTGCGACAACCACGTTCACTGTTTATTCACGGAGCTTCATGAGTCACTGAACGGTATGTTGTCGTCAGTCTCTCTCTCTAAACGGCTCTGGTCGCTCCGCTCAGCGCTCGTCTCTGAGCAAGATGGCGGCGCCCGTCAGACTGTGTTGTTGTTAGAAACTAGTGGTTCTACAACGAGTCCTACGTGGATTTTATCGTTTATAACGTAGGATGAGGTCGCATGCGGCCATGCAAAATGATCGTGTCCGTAGATTATTTGTTTTACCGCAATTCCGTGATTTTTTTCTCTCACGTGGATTATTATTACTGTACGCTGAGTACAGTAGTGCATCCCTGGACGCAGAGGTTGTTGGTGAAGTGCGGCCCAAAACTATAAAGTGCGTTTTGGGATGCAAAACGCACCCTATTTACATCACTGATATATATATATATATATATATATATATATATATATATATATATTTCAGGTCCAATTCCTCATGGGGGCCGAGATCCCTGGTCCAATTCCTCATGGGGGCCTGTTCCCCCGGCCCCCACAGACTCTAGGTCACTGCCACACAGGCCTCCTATGAGACACAGACTGAGTAGGAAAAAAACGTTCAATACAAAGTTTGCTAAGAGGTCCTTCATATTCAATGAATCAATACTCTATCCTTCTCACTTGTATATAGGCATAGTGGTGATCCGGGTCCACAGATATATTAATGATAGTTAGGAAGAACCACAGGTCTGTAACTCTGAGAGTGTACCAAATGGACCCTTACAGGTCTGTAGCTATGAGAGTGAACCAAATGGACCCTTACAGGTCTGTAACTCTGAGAGTGAACCAAATGGACCCTTACAGGTCTGTAACTCTGAGAGTGTACCAATTGGACCCTTACAGGTCTGTAACTCTGAGAGTGTACCAAATGGGCTGGTCTGTAACTCTGAGAGTGTACACAATCTACAAATGGAACCAAATGTAAGGGTTTACAGGTCTGTAACTCGTCTCTGAGAGTGTAACAAATGGAACCAAATGTAAGGGTTTACAGGTCTGTAACTCGTCTCTGAGAGTGTAACAAATGGAACCAAATGTAAGGGTTTACAGGTCTGTAACTCGTCTCTGAGAGTGTAACAAATGGAACCAAATGGTCCTGTAAGGGTCCATTTGGTTCCATTTGTTACACTCTCAGGTCGAGTTATTGTTGACATTACCGTCTTTATGACGCCATGCGCGTGCGTGAGCGAGCCTCACAACTAGAGGTGCGTTCGACGTGCATGCGGCTGTGTGAGTGTAATGCGTGCGTGCGTTGTCACGTTGTCTGACTGTGTGTGTGTGTTAACTTTACTTAGCAGAATTAGCTTTAGCTTCATATATTTCTCATTCACGCACGCACGCGCACAACACAAAGCACCACGCACGCATGCATGCACCAATAACGTATTCATAATCATGTTGTTAAACAGCACAAAACAATGAATGGCATCAATTAACAGAGTGATAAATACATGTTGTTACTCACCGTGTGTGAGAGAGACTCAGAGGATTACTGACGCGTCTCCATGACAACCACACCGGGGGTTGCCAGGTTGAGGCTCTGTCTGTGGCAGAAACAAGCTACCAGCTCTATGAAAACACTGAGCAGGCAGACTTATTTGGCCTCACTAACACTGTTGCAACATGCATACAACATTTGTCTTGTGTCTTGTCCATGGCTAATGGCCGCCCCCCAATGCATTTCCAATGGAAGTCACAAGGTTTGACAAAACATTTTTGTTTGATGCGGGGGAGGGGTGCACAACACAGCCATCAAACAGAAATGTTTTGTCAAACCAGGGTGCTAAACCTGGGTGCTAAATGTTACATCACTGTGAATACAATCAATCAATCAATCAATCAATCAATCAATCAATCAATCAATCAAACAATCACAAAAAAAAGAAACAAGCCCAGAATCGCCTATAATCAGCCGACGTGGCAACACATGTTTAATCTTAAACTATAGTCAGCTCTTGACATAGTGGCTCCTATGAAAACTAAAAAGAAACAGAACACCAGAGTAACACCCTGGATAAATGAGCATACACGTTCACTGAAGCAAGATTGTCGTAGAGCTGAGTGAGCTTGGAGAAAAAACAAACTCACCATCCACCTATAGATTCTTAAAAAGTCAACAGTCGCCTATAACAAAGCCCTGCGTCTGGCAAGGCAGGCTTATTTCTCTGGCATTATTAATGAGAACAAGAAAAATGCCAGAGTCTTATTCTCTACCATTGAACGACTTTTAACCCCCCCCCCAGTCCTACAAGCAGTCGTTCCCGGCTTCTAAAGCTAAGTGTAATGAGTTTGCATGCTTTTTTGATAACAACATTTGTAACATTAGAGCTGATATTATGAATGGTGCTGCTGCTAGCTCAAGCCCTCAAACAGCAGCTAATGGTGCCAGGGTTGATCTCTCCAGGGGGAGCCTATTGTCTTTCTGCACAATTGATGAAGACTAACTCCGAAAAACCATATCTCAGATGACATCATCCTCCTGTTCATTGGACACAATTCCCACCACCTTTCTCAAAGAGGTTTTAGACAGTGTGATTGGAGATATCCTAAAAATTGTAAACAGCTCTCTACAATCAGCCGTCTTTCCAGACTCACTGAAGACGGCTGTAGTTAGGCCCTTACTCAAGAAACACAATCTTGATCCCTCTGTGCTGGGTAACTATCGACCCATTTCTAATCTGCCCTTTCTGGGCAAGGTTTTAGAAAAATGCATCTTTCATCAATTGGATGTGTTTCTACAGAACAACAATGTGCATAACAAATTCCAATCTGGCTTTAGGAAAGGCCACAGCACAGAAACAGCACTTGTAAAAGTAATTAATGATCTTAGGGTGTCTGCTGACAAGAAACATGTTTCCGTTCTTTTACTTCTAGATCTAACGGCTGCATTTGACACGATTGACCATTCAATTTTAATACAGCGTCTGGAGCACTGGATAGGCCTGTCTGGCACGGCCCTGTCCTGGTTTTCCTCCTACCTAACAAACAGAAGCTATTTTGTCAATCTAGCTGAGTTTGACTCAGACAAACACAACATCGGTTCTGGTATTCCACAGGGCTCAATTCTTGGTCCTCTGTTATTCTCCCTGTACATACTGCCATTGGGAGAACTCATTACCAATCACGGAGTCAATTTTCATTTCTATGCTGATGATACCCAACTATATCTTTCTGTAGCTCCAGATGATCTCTGTGCCTTAGACCCGCTGTTGACCTGTCTGTCTAGCATCAAATGCTGGATGAGTGAGAACTTTCTCAAGCTAAATGAGGATAAGACAGAAGTTCTCATAATCGGTTCTAGTGAGCAGAAATAATCGATAATCGACTTGGCAACCTGACTGTAGAAAGTAACAGTACAGTAAAGAACTTGGGGATCATTATTGATTCTGAATTGAATTTTAATCCACACATGATTGCCTTTTTTCATCTTCGAAATATTGCACGAATCAGAGCCTATTTGTCACTGGACGATGCAAAAACGCTAATCCACGCCTTTGTTTTTTCTCGGCTTGATTACTGCAATGCACTTTTTTCTGGATTGCCTAAGAAAACAACTGACAGATTACAACTTGTCCAAAATGCAGCAGCCAGAGTCTTAACTAGAACTAAGATGAGAGAACATATTACTCCAGTCTTGGCCTCATTGCACTGGCTTCCGGTTGTTTTTAGGATTGATTTTAAAATTATTTTACTTGTTTATAAAGCTCTCAATGGTCTCGCACCTTCCTACCTACATGACTGCCTGCCGAAATATGTTCCAAACCGCCCCCTAAGGTCTTCCACTGCTGGCCTGCTCGCTTTGCCTAAAAAAATGGCAACTAAAAAATACGGGGAAGCAGCTTTTTGCTTCTACGGGCCGACAGCGTGGAACAAACTCCCACTGTACCTTCGACAGGCAGCCTCTGTAGACATTTTTAAAGCTCAGCTCAAGACCCACTTCTACACCCTTGCTTTTAATTGATTTATTTGTCTTTTTAAAAAAAATATATATTCTTGTCCTCACTGTATTGTTTATGCCCTGCCTTTCTTTTCTTTTTGTGTAAAGCACTTTGAGCTGCATTTCATGTCATGAAAGGTGCTATACAAATAAAGTTGTATTATTATTATTATTAACACCGAGGCAAAAATACCAGGATGCATTGTGGGACATTTATTGACACCGTGTGTCAACCTATTCTAAGGTGTCAATAAATAGACAACCTCATGTGTGAATAAAACATAATAAAACAACATTTGTGATAATAAAGTAACACATACAAATACATCTATTCAAAAATGCATTGGTTTATTTATTAGCCCTGGTCCAGTGGGGTCACGTGACCATGCAGCACAGTCACGTGACGTTCTCACGGGCATCATTGTTGTCGTTGTCTTCCGGGTTCGTTCGGAGGTGTTGTTTCTGTGAGGAGGAGACGAGATTAGTATTTATTATTATTATTAGTATCTTATCAATGACTTCATATCGATCCATGATCGATACATCGTTATAAACCGGATATTTATTCATTGTTTGTTTATCGTGTTGTTGTTGTTGTTGTTGCCATGGCAGCAGCGGTGGACAGCTTCTCTCTGCTCTACAGGTCTGATAACTCTCTTTATCTGATTTATTTATACTTTGGTGGTCCTCAGCCAGTGGTCCGGGGACCCCCACTGGTCCCCATGAGGTCTAACTGTTCACTCTCTGTTCATTTTAAAACAGTGGTGACACTGGTGGTCCTCAGCCAGTGGTCCGGGGACCCCCATGCAGTGGCTGTGGTTAGGTAGCCCCTTTCGGAACCCTACGTTACAGTTTCTGACATTTTGATGACTTTAGACGGGTCCAAAGGAGCTCAACCCGGGGGTCCGGAGACGGGCTAGTGGTTAGGCTACTATACTGTCTGTTAGAATTCGACAACAAATGTTTTCTTTTTCTTTGATTTGATATTCAAATAAGATTTGCTGATTTTTTTATTTTTCAGAAATAGCAGATCTAGAAGCTCATAGCGTGTAGATTGTGACACTATATATTCATTATATACATGTTTTAACTGATTTAGCTGGAGGACCCCTCTGAGTGGTACCTCCCCATGAAGGACCCCTCGGGGTCCCCGGACCCCATTTTGAGAACCACTGGTGTGTAGAATACAATGAATTGCCCGTTGTTGAAATTGAAGTAAAACTGACTGGTCTTACATTTGGTTTGACTCGGTTACACAGACGAATATTATATGCGTGAACATTGCGCCGATCTACAAGCTCACAACACCTCTGCACTGCGAGGTGTTGTGAGCTTGTAGATCTGCTAGTATTCTCTCACAATGTTCTTTTTTCATGTAGCATTTTGTCAATTTGTGGGCAAATTTGACGTGAAAGCAGGGAATCATAGCTTCAAATTGACATACAAGTTGAGAAAACAGGCTTGAAAGGTTCACTTCTGTGGTCTCTAACATTAGTTACATGTTTAAGCATTTATTATTTTATTTCATATTTACATGTCGATTTCAGCTCTGACACTTATTTCAGACATGCTCTATTATGTGAAGAGTCTGCCTGTGCTATAAACTCATTTTGGATTAAAAAAATATATAATTTCTCCTCTGGTGAAAAGCTGGAGGTTGCGCGATGGCAAAATCTGGTTTACACTGCCAGAGTAAACACCGCTCACACATTCGAAACAGAGACAGAACGCATGTTTTTTTCTCTGTTCTGAGGGGCGAGGGGGAAATTTGTCCATTATGATCTTTATTATTACACACGCATCAACCTGTAGACCAACAGCAGACAGGCTAATGTTAGGGAATTACCTTTCGATGTTACAGGAAGGTGTGTTGTTTTGTTTTGACTGGTCGTTACAGGAAGGTGTGTTTTGTTTTGAAGTTGTTTTGTTTTGAAGTTGTTTTTTTTAAGTTGTTTTGTTTTGAAGGTGTGTTGTTTTGACTGGTCGTTCATAAATAAGCCACACTCGTATGCACAGTAAGTTGTCACTTTGGAAATGTACCAACGAAAAAAGAAACGCGCCATGTCTTTCCAGAGAGGTGTCCCGTTGCGTCAGTGGCTGGTTGGAGCCCCTGGTGGTGGTGGGCGCGCTGTACGTGTGCGGCAGGGCGCTCGTGCTGCTGCGGGGCACGTGCACCGTGCTGCGCGTGCACGTGCTGCCGCGCGTGTGCGCGAGGGGACCCCCGCTGAGCCAGAGGTACGGCGCCTGGGCCGTCCTGAACGGTGAGGCCATTGTGTGTGTGCGTGCGTGCGTGCGTGCGTGCGTGCCCGCCCCAGATAGTTTGCTTGACTTCCCACACCCACACTCGCTGATTCTGAACAATAAGGCCATCACACGGTTTAAAGCACTCTGGATATAAAATATTACACATTAGGGATGCACCGAAAGGGAAATTCTTGGCCGAAACCGAATCCCGAATATAGGAAACAGTCGGCCGAATACCGAATATGATTAGTATTATATATCTTTTTTTCCTACCATTGCTGTCATGGCCGCACCTTAAAGCTACCTGATTTATGGCAAAATAAATGGTAATACGGCAAAACTTAACTTAAATAATGATCACTATTATGGGTCCATAAAACATTTATTCAGCTCTTTTGAATGCATTAATTGCATACACTATTCGGTGATATATTTTCAGCCTTTTCGGTGCCGAAACTGAATAGACCGGAAGTGCATTTATTTTTGGCCATTTTCTGCCGAATATTTTCTGCGGCCGAATATTCGGTGCATCACTAGTTCATCACCTCCTGTGTCGCTAAGCTGCCGTCACCTGGCTTTCCACCTCGGAGGAAAGCCTGGTCTCTGTTTCTAAATCGCCCTGTCATCCCTAGTGATGGGAGATTAATCGCCCTGTCATCCTAGTGATGGGAGATTAATCGCCCTGTCATCCTAGTGATGGGAGATTAATCGCCCTGTCATCCCTAGTGATGGGAGATTAATCGCCCTGTCATCCTAGTGATGGGAGATTAATCGCCCTGTCATCCTAGTGATGGGAGATTAATCGCCCTGTCATCCCTAGTGATGGGAGATTAATCGCCCTGTCATCCTAGTGATGGGAGATTAATCGCCCTGTCATCCTAGTGATGGGAGATTAATCGCCCTGTCATCCCTAGTGATGGGAGATTAATCGCCCTGTCATCCTAGTGATGGGAGATTAATCGCCCTGTCATCCTAGTGATGGGAGATTAATCGCCCTGTCATCCCTAGTGATGGGAGATTAATCGCCCTGTCATCCTAGTGATGGGAGATTAATCGCCCTGTCATCCTAGTGATGGGAGATTAATCGCCCTGTCATCCTAGTGATGGGAGATTAATCGCCCTGTCATCCTAGTGATGGGAGATTAATCGCCCTGTCATCCCTAGTGATGGGAGATTAATCGCCCTGTCATCCTAGTGATGGGAGATTAATCGCCCTGTCATCCTAGTGATGGGAGATTAATCGCCCTGTCATCCCTAGTGATGGGAGATTAATCGCCCTGTCATCCTAGTGATGGGAGATTAATCGCCCTGTCATCCTAGTGATGGGAGATTAATCGCCCTGTCATCCCTAGTGATGGGAGATTAATCGCCCTGTCATCCTAGTGATGGGAGATTAATCGCCCTGTCATCCCTAGTGATGGGAGATTAATCGCCCTGTCATCCTAGTGATGGGAGATTAATCGCCCTGTCATCCTAGTTGTAACGGCAATCCTTCCCTTCCAATGTATATTTGCACGTTACTTCACAGGTGATGGGAGTGATCCTACGCAGAGTACTAACAGAAACATGAAGGATGAATGTCCAGTCTTAGGTCCAGTTTTGTTGTATTTATTGAGCAGAAGTGAGCAGTTTTAATCATGAACATGAACATACCAGTGATGTTATTGTTGAAGTTTGTCTGTCTCTGTTCTGTTGCTGCTGGTAAGAAACGGTGTGCTCCCACCATGTCCTGTGTCCTATCTGAACTGATTAGTGCACCTGAGTGACCCTCTAAATACACACCCAGTGCTGTCAAATCTAAAGCCCGCCACCAAGTGTTCAAAAATAATATGCCAACCTAACCAATAATATAGCACCATCATAATGGCTCCTACACACCGGCCCCTAATTGTCTTAAGTGTAAAAGACACAATTACAAATAAAACATATGGAGCCAATATCAAATTCACATTTCTACATTGTTCAATTTTTTTTTACAATTTCAAAAATAAATCAAGTGTTGGCATTCAATGTTCTTTAAACTTTAAGTCTCTTGGAGCCTTTTGTGGTGCATTCAAAGTTCTTTAGTCTTTCAATCTTTTAGTTTTTCTATGACCAGGGGTTCCAGTGCATAGCCTGTGTTGTGTGTGCATGTTGTAATGTATGTGTTGAAGACCAGAGTCATCCCTGCATGGGTCTGTGTTTCCATGGTACATCTCTGTCCGAGGTGGTTTGCGAGCCTTAGCTGGCATCTTGGGTTCCTTGGATGGAGGTGGTTCAGTGTAGGTCCTGTAGTTGTCGCTCCTTGTAACTTTCCTGTGTTTGGTTAGCTGTCTGTGGTCATGTTTCAGTTGTTTGTACTGTAGAGTTGGATGGGTCTGAGAATTACTGTTTTTCAAGATGGAGATTTGATTGACATCAATAGCAGGGCAGCCAGTCTCATTCCTGATGGTGTCGTCTCCTCTTAAGGGACCATAGATGACCCACCCCAGTAGGGTCCTCACAGCGTAAGGTCCTTCCGCCTGGCTGTGGACCACCTCCAAAGGTTCCAGTACCTTTGAGGCATTTGTGCCGATGAGGAGGTCAATGCCAGAGTCTATTTTAGGTATTGTGATATGGTTCAAATAAGGCCATTGTGACAGGTCCTGTTGTCTTGGGATGTTGTGTTGTGAAACTGGCATGCTTTTACAAGTGAACACATCAGGCAGGTGCATGAAGTCATCTGTGTCCATCTTAGCTATTGTCAAACCAGTGGTGATATGGTAGCTGGTTTCAGGCTTCACTTGATTCATTGTACGGAGATGAATATTGGTTTTCTTTCCTGAAATGTTCAGCCTTCTCATTAAGCCTTCGGTGCAAAATGTAGATGTGCTTCCATGATCCAAAAATGCATAAGTTTGCAACACTGCGTTTCCCTTGTGGCTCTTAACTTGAACTGGCACAATGGAGAAGATGGAGGTTTCATCACCGGCCCCAATATGACCACATGTGAGAGGTGAGATGATTTCAGTTGAGTTCTGTTGCGATTGTTCTGTTGCCATTCGTTGTTCTCTGTGTTTAATGTGGAGTATTTCAGGATGTTTTCCTTTACATGTATCACATGTTAAACGAAATTTGCAATTTATGCTTAGGTGTCCTGCTATTTTCAAACAGCCAAAACAGACTCCTTTTTCCTTTAAGAAGTCTATCTTCTCTCTGTGGCTTTTCTTCATCATCTGTGGACACCGACCCAATGTGTGACCACCTTTTTTGCAGAACAAACAAGAATGAGAACTGATGAATACATTTGTTTTTACTCCATTTGACTCCACTGCCGTTTCTATGGGTGATACTGTTATTGCAAAACTGCTTCTTCTTGGAATGTCTCCTTTTGGTTTAGTGATGGTTGAAGTTTTGAGATTTGCGATGGGCTTAGAATCCTGGATGTTTCCAAA
The DNA here is from genome assembly GCF_951216825.1 of Electrona antarctica. Classification (NCBI taxonomy): domain Eukaryota; kingdom Metazoa; phylum Chordata; class Actinopteri; order Myctophiformes; family Myctophidae; genus Electrona; species Electrona antarctica. The sequence goes on along the minus strand of NC_136798.1, from coordinate 43,153,220 downwards.
AAGCGGGTCAGACAGTATTTTCACCTGTCTCTCGATGAAGTTGACAAGGTCTGGGAACATAGCACGACGTCCATGCCTCTCCTGTAGCTCACATGCCTTGTCCCTCCATTTCTCTCTGAGCTTGTATGGCAGCTTCATGATAATGGTCCTCATGTTAGAGACAACATTCATCTCCTCCATATAGGAAATGTTTTCCATTGCATTGCAACAGCCTCTGAGGAAGAGAGATAATGCTTGCAATCCTTTCACATCATCCAGTTTGATTTCTGTCCAGGAAAAAGCCTTTTCCATGTATGCCGTGGCAATCTTATGTTCGTTTCCAAAATGTTTCTTGAGCAGCTGCTTTGCTCTCTGGTAGCCCTGTGATGGAGGCAGATGTTGGCAACTTTGAACCAGGTCTTTTGGATGCCCTCTTGTGTATTGCTCCAAAAAATGTAAACAGTCACCATCATTATCTGTCTTTTTCTCAATTGCACTCTCAAATGCCCTGATAAACCCTTCATATTGTAATGGATCCCCATCATAAATTGGAATGTCTCTGGGTGGCAAAGTGGAATAAAGGTTCTGTTTGACCAGTAGAGCTGTTATGTCATTCTGTCTTTGCAACACATTGTAAATATCACCTTGATTACCAACGTTTATAACAGGGAGTGAAGTATGAACATTATGACCTTGAACACCTTTTTTCATTTGACCCAGTACATTTTCAGTTTGCACATTTTGACTGAGGAGAGGGTATTGCATTGATGGAGTTTGCCTGGGGAGAGAGTATCGAGTCAGAGGAGTTGTATAATGCGCTTTGGCAGATTTTTCATAAATGGTTTGTTTTGGCCTCACAACCTGTGGCTGGGAGGGAGGCTTTGTTTCCTTTGACACATTTCCTTTGTTTTGAGTTTGACCAGGTAAGTATGCGTTTGTATTTGGGTGTAATGTAGACTTTTCCTTTTGAGCAGCAGCCCCTTTTTGCACATCCGAGTTCGTTCTATTTGACGCTCTTGAACTGCTCCTTGAGCTCATCGTCTCCAGAACATGGGCTTTTGCATTGGCTGCTGCCAGCTGAGTCTTCATTTCCAACTGCTCTTTTTCTCTTCTCAACTTTTCCTGTTGCATTCTGAGCTGTTCTTCTTGTGCTTCAATTTGATGTTTCTGCTGTAAGCCAGCAACCTGCTCCATGAGAGCTGCCTTTTCAGCCTGGGCCATAATGCGAGCAGATGAAGATGTTGATGCTTTTGATGCAGTGGATTTGTGTATGGACTTTGAAACATTTGATACACTGTCATGGGGTCCAATATCATCAGCATCCACATCACTCAACCTTTCACTTTCAGCAATGACATGCATTTGTGATTCCCTTTCAACAGAGACGTGCATGTGTCGTTCATTTTCAGATAGCCAGCATCGTACACTTTGTATGAAATCATTGAATACACACATTGTTGGGTCAAACCACTGCTTTTGTCTTTCAAGTTCATCGTCTGGCATTGGTAAAACCATCAATGATGCATGGCCTCCTTTTGCTTCACCACATACACCAATTAATTCATCCAAATTCTGTTCTACTTCATTGAAATTGTCATTTGATTTCATAAGCTCTTTCAAAGCTTTTCTTAAGCTGGTAGCCTTTCCAATACTCAAGCCTCTTATCCTTTCAAATAACTTAAAGTCTTTAGAGTTGTGTTTAACACTCTTTTCCTTTTCAGGATCCTGTGTAATGTCACCATCTTGTGGCTGAGCATCTCCATCACCACTAGACATGTTTGCTCATTGATTCAAAGCCAGCTTCCAAACCAACTCACCCCAATAGAGCTGCAGGTGTGTCCAATCACCTGTCAATTGGTGTTGGCAGTGAAACAAACAATATGTCTGTCCATTTGTGGCTCTTTTGATGTCCTTTTCACTCGTAGAGCGTCGTTTCTTACTTGAATGTAACGGCAATCCTTCCCTTCCAATGTATATTTGCACGTTACTTCACAGGTGATGGGAGTGATCCTACGCAGAGTACTAACAGAAACATGAAGGATGAATGTCCAGTCTTAGGTCCAGTTTTGTTGTATTTATTGAGCAGAAGTGAGCAGTTTTAATCATGAACATGAACATACCAGTGATGTTATTGTTGAAGTTTGTCTGTCTCTGTTCTGTTGCTGCTGGTAAGAAACGGTGTGCTCCCACCATGTCCTGTGTCCTATCTGAACTGATTAGTGCACCTGAGTGACCCTCTAAATACACACCCAGTGCTGTCAAATCTAAAGCCCGCCACCAAGTGTTCAAAAATAATATGCCAACCTAACCAATAATATAGCACCATCATAATGGCTCCTACACTAGTGATGGGAGATTAATCGCCCTGTCATCCTAGTGATGGGAGATTAATCGCCCTGTCATCCTAGTGATGGGAGATTAATCGCCCTGTCATCCTAGTGATGGGAGATTAATCGCCCTGTCATCCTAGTGATGGGAGACAAACACATCGGTATCGGCCGATTCTAGCCGCTTTTTGATTAATTAATCGGCATCGGTCTGATTACTCAATCGGTCTGAGTGTCTTTACATATAAACAAGCCCAAAGTAACAGCTGGAACAGATCTACAAGCGCACAATGTTAAATATAAGGTATTAGAGTTAAACCTGACTTGCCTACAGTATATGCCTGCAGTGCAGATACCCTGTTACATGTATTTTTTCAGAATGGTCAAAACTATTATAATGTTTTTAATACAAATGAGATCATATCGACATAGGTAATATCAGGTATTTCGTGTGAATCATAGCGATGATTTGATTGGCTGAGCAAAGTACATATAGAGGATAAAAAGTGAAGACGCCAATTTGTAATTGTCCCGGAATGAGATGACGCATGATGATAAGAGCGCCCCTCACTTCACACGGGTGTGATTATTATTATCATCATCAGGTACGTCGTCAGAGGTGTGCCGCGCGTACGCAGAGGAACTGGCCAAACGGGGCGTCAACATCCTGCTCATCAGCCAATCAGGAGAGGAGGAGGAGTTGGAGGGGGAGGGGTCTGAGGCGAGTAGCCCAGCCCTCAGCCTGAGGCGTCACGGCGTGGAGGTGGAGGTGGTCCGGGTGGACTTCCCTCTCCTGGGACTGGCGGCGTCCAAACCCGTCCTCCTGGCGCTGAGGGACAAGGACATCGGTCTGCTGGTCAACTGCCTGGACCCGGAGCTGGACTCACACCAGGTGAAGGTCATGTATAAGTGTCTTTAGGTCATATTTATTGATTTGGGGGGGGGGCTTTCCTTCTTCAGTGATCAGAATGGCGATGTTCCGTCCTCATTTCTGACTTAACCAATTATCTCGTTTGGAATATAAACGCTTCTAGAGAGAGATGAGAATTTGAAAGTATAAAGGAAGATTATGCCTCCCGGTTTTGAGGGGGTACTGGAAGGCGGGGCTTTTCAGAGTAAAAACTGCCCAATCTGCTGGGCACTACTAGCACCATTATTTTTTGGAAACCTCTGGCGCATTCTAAGTGTTAACCCATTTAGGCCTGATGTCGAAATTTAAAAAAATGTCTTCAAGATCCTGACAGTTTTCTGAAAAAACTCATGTTTCTGTATCAGTGATGCTCAATATTTCATGTCAAGGACCCCCAAAAATTATATGTAATATGCCTCCGCCCGCTATCTGAAAATATGTTGTTCCAGGGACACCCCCTCCAGAAGCAAAGATTTGAGTTAAAATGTCTGTAATAATATATATTCAAAGATTTGAGGCACATTTTCCCGATTTTTCAAAAATAGCAGACCTACAAGCTTGTAGATCTGCTATTTTTCAACAGCTAAAGCATAACACAATGCTTAAAATCTAAGGTGACACAGGTGCGTTCCCGCTCTCAATGGGTTGAGTAAAGCACGCGAGTACCAACGCTAGACAGTGACCTTTGACCTTTGGCCCTCTCAGGACGTGGTGGACCAATCGGAGGAGGCGTTGTGGCGAGCACTCGGCACCAACATGGCCGCCGCGGCAGCCATGTTGGCGCCCAGTGCTTGTTATCCATCTATCTATCTATCTATCTATCTACAGTATCTCTCTCCCTCTGTCTCTCTCTCTCTCTCAGGACCTTGTGGACCAATCGGAGGAGTCGTTGTGGCGAGCGCTGGGTGCCAACATGGCCGCCGCGGCAGCCATGTTGGCGCCCAGTGCTTGTTATCTATATCTATCTACAGTATCTCTCTCCCTCTGTCTCTCTCTCTCTCTCAGGACCTTGTGGACCAATCGGAGGAGTCGTTGTGGCGAGCGCTGGGTGCCAACATGGCCGCCGCCAGCCTGCTGGCGCGCTGGGTGCTGCCGGGCATGGTGGAGCGCGGCAGAGGAGCCCTGGTCAACATCTCCTCTGGAGCTCACTACTGCCTCCCTGTGGCCGGGAGGGTGATGCTGGCTGCTACCTGTGTGAGTGCACACACACACAAGCGCGCACACACACACACGCACTAGGGCTGTCACGATTACCAAATTTAAGCTGACGATTAATTGTCTTACAGATAATTGCGATTAACAATTTAAATTGTATTTTTGGCATTTGGACAACATATGAATACAGAATTTTATTTCAGAGCCTTTAAAGGACCACTTCACCACTTTTCAACATCTCTTCATATAATGTCCTCACTAATGTTCATGATAAAACACCACCATTTTTTCCTACTCAGTCTGTGTCTCTTAGGAGGGCTTTGGGCAGTTCGGACACCCGTCCACCAGTGACATCATCATTAGGCAGATTTTCTTTTAAACAAGATTTGTTTTAAAATATATTTTGATTTGTATTATCGTGAGAACGATGGCTTCAACTTTTGCATTGCAACTTTTCAGGAAAAGAAAGCCTGCAGTTTCTATTAGCTTGGATTCACCATCGATGATGTCACTGGTGGACGGGTTTCTGCCCACAGCCTTCCTATGAGACAATGGTGGTATTTTATCATGAACATTAGTTAGGACCAATTATAGGAAGAGAAGTTGAAAAGTGGTGAAGTGGTCCTTTAAGGGCATCGTAAACACTAATTGCACAGGGCAGATATGACAAATAACTTAAATATACTAAGAAATTACTGACACTATTTAATGAATTTATACAAAAGAAAATGTAAAAATAGCAGAAATAGCTGATCTACAAGCTTACAACGCGAAGTGACACAATGGTAGATCGAAGTGTAAGCTTGTAGTTATTTCTGCTTTTATAAAATTTCATTATACTTTAAGTAGCATGTGACATGTCCATTCCAAGCATTCGTTTTGCACGAAAAACACTCACATTTGTGATGACGGCTATGGGCATTTTTAGGCAAAGGAGTGTTTCTTGTGCAAAAATAATAATGGAAATAATAATGGATAATAAATAATGGATTCAGCATCATGAAAACCCCCTAGTTTGACATGTCACATGCTACTTAAAGCATAATGAAATTTGGAATTTTTTGCCTTATATTGGTTGATAATGGTACCCCAACTTTCAGCAGCTGTCACAAAGTTTCCCAAAGGAGTTGGGTTGGAACAATTTTTTCTGTGATAGTAGACACCTTTATGAACACATCTGTGAAGAAAGCTAGTGGTAAGATTTTTTTTCCCCAGATTTGCCATAACTTAAGCAAATTGTCCCTTATTATAGGGAAAGTGCTACGGCAAGTGCTACGGGCCAAGATGGGTAGCCTGGCACAGCCAGCCTCGTAGCGCGGATTCCCTGCACTATGAGGCTGCCTGTGCCAGGCTATAAGATGGAGTCTGAAGAGGTGGGTTTTCAGACTACGGTGGAAGGTCGGGAGTGAGTCTTCAGTTCCGATTGCAATGGGAAGTGCATTCCATAGTTTTGGAGCCAGAAGGGAGAAGAGTTTTGGGGGGTGTGTGGATGACGATTCAAGTTTCTTTATTAGGAAAAAGACCCCTTGAGATGTGTACCATCTCGTTTTGAGATGTGTACCATCTCGTTTTGAGATGAGGCTCCGTTTTGAGATGAGGCTCCGGACACAGATACATGTCACAATCATTATTGTACATGTAAACAATAAAACAAAACAAATTACATACAACGTACATGGACAGGACAAAACACTAAACATTTGCAAACCTTGAAAACCTTACAGCCTCATTATGGCATTCGAATCCAATCATATAACACATTATGAAAATACTACGTCCTATACAGTGAGTACAAAGAAATAAAATAACGGTAATAGTAACACAAAATAAAATAATGAAATAAATTGAATAAACATGGTGATGTAATGATGGCATATTTACCGAAAGCAAGAACATACGACTTTGAACTTTGAAGTAAGAAGACAGTGCAAACTGGGAACGTTGAGCTGGATCTAATGTTATTTGGTAAAGTATTCCAGTCTCTGGCGGGCTTTAACCCATTCAAAACGGGAACCCCTTTTGGTGTTTCAAGCACTATGTTATACTTTTAACTGTTGAAAAATAGCAGATCTACAAGCTCAGAGCGCGGCACCGAGTGCCGCGCTAGGAGCTTGTAGATATGCTATTTTTACCGTGAAACTGCCTCAAATGTTTGAATATATATATATATATTTTATTCAAATATTTGCTTCTGGGCGGGTCCCTGGAACAACATATTTTCAGATGGCGGTCTGCAGCCAAATACAGATAATTCTGGGGGTCCTTGACATGAAAAAAGTTGAGCACCACTGACATAGAAACAGGTTTTTCAGAAAACTGTTTTTGTCTCCACCAGGCCGAAGGCATGGGAAGAGAGTATGTTTTGCACTCCGTCCGTCCGTCCGTCCGTCCGTCCGTCCGTCCGTCTGTGAACAGCTAATCTCCGGCATCGTTAACCCGGTCGATGCCACATTTCGCACACACACTCCCTGGATGCCAACGATGAACCTCTGCCCCAAAATTTCCAGAACGGCCTGTTGTAGCGCCACCAGGAGGCCGCTTTGTGCAAAACAAGTTTTTGGACAGTACACCTACAGATTTTGTCCAAACATCACGCAAATTGGTACACAGTCTCTCTAGAGCCATTAAACGAAACGGGTTTTTCAGATTTCTCAGACTCCATCCTGATTGGCTAAGATTGGCTTCCAAAGTTCGCAGGAGTGCTCAGTTTCAAACAAAATGCTGCAAATCATGAACACATCGTGTGATTGTCTCCACCAGGCCGAAGGCATGGGGAGAGAGTATGTTTTGCACTCCGTCCGTCCGTCCGTGTGTCCGTCCGTCCGTGTGTCCGTCCGTCCGTCTGTGAACAGCTAATCTCCGGCACCGTTAACCCGGTCGATGCCAAATTTTGCAAACACTCCCTGGATGCCAACGATGAACCACTGCCCCAGAATTTCCAGAACGGCCTGTTATAGCGCCACCAGGAGGCCGCTTTGTGAAAAACAAGTTTTTGGACAGCACACCTACAGATTTTGTCCAAACATCACGCAAATTGGTACACAGTCCCTCTAGAGCCATTCAACGAAACGGGTCTTTCAGATTTCTCAGACTCCATCTTGATTGGCTAAGATTGGCTTCCAAAGTTCGCAGGAGTGCTCACTTTAAAACAAAATGCTGCAAATCATGAACACATTGTGTGATTTCCGTGAAATTGCGCAAGCATATTCCCACTAGGCTGAGGAAGAAATACCACGTGAACATTTTCAACTCAGCCTCATGGTGGCGCTATTAATTTGGCCGAAAAGTGTTTTTACCTCCAACTGCACGGTTGTGGATAACTTTGTATGCCAACTCCCTAGAGGCCAAGGTAAAACCTTTGCCTGGAATTTTTCACATCTGCTCTTTATAGCACCACCAGGAGGCCGACATATGTAAAACACATTTTCTAATATTACTCCTTCAGATGTTATCCAAATTTCATGCAAATCGGTACATATGCTCTCCATAGTCATGTGATCAAGACAGGTTTGTTTGATTTCTCATAATCCACCTTCATTGCCTACGATTGGCTTCTAAACTTTTCAGGAGTAGCCCGCTTTGTACCCCTTTTGTACAAATTGCCACAACTACTCCACGCAGCGTCCGATTGCGGTGAAACTGCATGCATATTCCCACTAGGCTGAGGAAGAAATGCCACTTGACAGTTTTCAAATCAGCCTCATGGTGGCACTACAACAGGCCAAGCTGTGTCAGACACACACACACACACACACACACACACACACACACACACACACACACACACGATTATATTACTCCTAAACATTTTGCCAAACATCACACACACGCCTATCCTCCTGGTGGAGACCTGTGCCCAGAAGGGCACTTTTTCTAGTTTAGAAGATCTTTTTTGTTTGTTTAGAATTGTCCTCAGGTCAAAATGGGTTAAAGGAAAAGGCATATTTACCAAATTCAATACTAACCAGGAGCGTTGTCCCGTTGTTTTTAGTGATTTAGGGCGGCTGTGGCTCAGGAGGTAGAGCAGGTCATCCAATGATCCCTGGGTCGGCGGTTCGAATCCCGGCTCCTCCTCCTGTCCACATGCCGAAGTGTCCTTGGGCAAGACACTGAACCCTACACTGCCTCCAATGAGTCGGTCGGTGTGAGGCTGTGAGCTCGCCACCGTCGGTGTGTGAATGTGGGAAGTGAGGACGCTGGCGTCGACTGTTCGCCACTTCACCTCCCAATGTATGAATGAATGAACCATTGTAAAGCGCTTTGAGCACTTGGAAAAGCGCTATAAAAATGCAATTCATTATTATTATTATGATGATGATGATGATGATGATATTTCAGGGCTACATGGAGCAGTTTTCCAGAGCGTTGCGTCAGGAGTACGGACATCGTGGAATCTTCGTCCAGAGCCTGATCCCTTTAGAGGTAACACTACGGTTCAAATGTTTACCTTTGCGGGTCCATTTGGTTCCATTTGTTACACTGAGTTTCATACCTGTAAGGGTCCATTTGGTTCCATTTGGTTCTCTCTAAGAGTCACAGACCTGTAAGGGTCCATTGGGTTCCATTTGTAGACCTGTAAGGGTCCATTTGGTTCTATCTAAGAGTCACAGACCTGTAAGGGTCCATTGGGTTCCATTTGTAGACCTGTAAGGGTCCATTTGGTTCTATCTAAGAGTCACAGACCTGTAAGGGTCCATTTGGTTCTCTCTAAGAGTTACAGACCTGTAAGGGTCCATTTGGTTCTCTCTAAGAGTTACAGACCTGTAAGGGTCCATTTGGTTCCATTTGGTTCTATCTAAGAGTCACAGACCTGTAAGGGTCCATTTGGTTCTCTCTAAGAGTTACAGACCTGTAAGGGTCCATTTGGTTCTCTCTAAGAGTTACAGACCTGTAAGGGTCCATTTGGTTCCATTTGGTTCTCTCTAAGAGTCACAGACCTGTAAGGGTCCATTAGGGTCCATTGGGTTCCATTTGTAGACCTGTAAGGGTCCATTTGGTTCTATCTAAGAGTCACAGACCTGTAAGGGTCCATTTGGTTCTCTCTAAGAGTTAGACCTGTAAGGGTCCATTTGGTTCCATTTGTAGACCTGTAAGGGTCCATTTGGTTCTCTCTAAGAGTTACAGACCTGTAAGGGTCCATTTGGTTCCATTTGTAGACCTGTAAGGGTCCATTTGGTTCTCTCTAAGAGTTACAGACCTGTAAGGGTCCATTTGGTTCCATTTGGTTCTCTCTAAGAGTTACAGACCTGTAAGGGTCCATTTGGTTCCATTTGTAGACCTGTAAGGGTCCATTTGGTTCTCTCTAAGAGTTACAGACCTGTAAGGGTCCATTTGGTTCCATTTGGTTCTCTCTAAGAGTCACAGACCTGTAAGGGTCCATTTGGTTCCATTTGTAGACCTGTAAGGGTCCATTTGGTTCCATTTGTAGACCTGTAAGGGTCCATTTGGTTCCATTTGTAGACCTGTAAGGGTCCATTTGGTTCCATTTGTTACACTCTTTAAGAGACAATAAATATTTTCATGGGAAAAAAACGAGAATTATGTGAGAATCGTGATCTCAATTATTTATGGAGGAAAATCGAGATTCACATTTGAGCAAGAATCGCGCTGCAATACTGTATTATTTATTGTGACTGTGTGTGTGCTCGTGTGTGTGTGTGTGTGTGCGTGCGTGTGTGTGTGTGCGTGTGCACATGTGCGTGTGTGTGTGTGCACATGTGCGTGTGTGTGTGTGTGTGTGTGTGTGTGTGTGTGTGTGTGTGTGTGTGTGTGTGTGTGCGTGCGCGTGTGTTCGTGAATACATCCATACAGATATCGTCCAGTGGAGAACCAGGATGGTTGGCTCCCACCGCAGAGCTTTATGCCCGCCATGCCATCACCACGCTGGGCATCTCTAACCACACCACTGGGTACTGGCTCCACGCTATGCAGGTTAGCACGTTAGCACGTTTTATACACCACTAGGTACTGGCTCCACGCTATGCAGGTTAGCACGTTTTATACACCACTGGGTACTGGCTCCACGCTATGCAGGTTAGCACGTTAGCACGTTTTATACACCACTGGGTACTGGCTCCACGCTATGCAGGTTAGCACGTTTTATACACCACTGGGTACTGGCTCCACGCTATGCAGGTTAGCACGTTAGCACGTTTTATACACGACTGGGTACTGGCTCCACGCTATGCAGGTTAGCACGTTAGCACGTTTTATACACCACTGGGTACTGGCTCCACGCTATGCAGGTTAGCACGTTTTATACACCACTGGGTACTGGCTCCACGCTATGCAGGTTAGCACGTTTTATACACCACTGGGTACTGGCTCCACGCTATGCAGGTTAGCACGTTTTATTGAATTGATTGAACCAATTGATTTAACTAGTTATAAAAATATATATAATTGATAGTTCAATAGAATAATTTATTTTATTTTATTTTAATGACAAAAACATTCAGGTTAAAACTATTAACCCATTTAGACGATTCTACAAATGTCTTCTAAATCCTGACAGTTTTCTGAAAAACCTCATGTTTCTATATTAGTGGTTCTCAAATTATTTCATGTCAAGGACCCCAGAAATTTTACGTAATTGGCTGCCGACCACAATATGAAAATATGTTGTTCCATATTTTTGTTCCAACAATATGTTGTTAAAAACGTTCTTAAAAATCTGAAAGAATATATTCAAAGATTTGCACCACATTTTCAGGATTAAAAAAAAAATAGCAGACCTACAAGCTCGTAGCGCGGCACCGTAATAAAAGGGGTGTTCCTGTCCAGAATGGGTTAATTGTCCTGCATCATCATCACACCACATTTGACCGTATCTCACTTCTGTTCATTGGGATGTTTATTTATTCATAATGTTCATGTTTTACAGTACGGAGCGACGCGGTAGAATGTTTATTCATGTATTATATGTTGTTCATGTTTTACAGTAAGGAGCGACGCGGTAGAATGTTTATTCATGTATTATATGATGTTGTTTATGTTTTACAGTAAGGAGCGACGCGGTAGAATGTTTATTCATGTATTATATGATGTTGTTTATGTTTTACAGTAAGGAGCAACACGGTAGAATGTTTATTCATGTATTATATGATGTTGTTCATGTTTTACAGTAAGGAGCGACACGGTAGAATGTTTATTCATGTATTATATGATGTTGTTCATGTTTTACAGTAAGGAGCGACACGGTAGAATGTTTATTCATGTATTATACGATGTTGTTCATGTTTTACAGTACGGAGCGACGCGGTAGAATGTTTATTCATGTATTATATGATGTTGTTTATGTTTTACAGTAAGGAGCGACGCGGTAGAATGTTTATTCATGTATTATATGATGTTGTTTATGTTTTACAGTAAGGAGCGACGCGGTAGAATGTTTATTCATGTATTATATGATGTTGTTTATGTTTTACAGTAAGGAGCGACGCGTTAGAATGTTTATTCATGTATTATATGATGTTGTTTATGTTTTACAGTAAGGAGCGACACGGTAGAATGTTTATTCATGTATTATATGATGTTGTTTATGTTTTACAGTACGGAGCGACGCGGTAGAATGTTTATTCATGTATTATATGATGTTGTTTATGTTTTACAGTAAGGAGCGACGCGGTAGAATGTTTATTCATGTATTATATGATGTTGTTCATGTTTTACAGTAAGGAGCAACACGGTAGAATGTTTATTCATGTATTATATGATGTTGTTCATGTTTTACAGTAAGGAGCGACGCGGTAGAATGTTTATTCATGTATTATATGATGTTCATGTTTTACAGTAAGGAGCGACGCGGTAGAATGTTTATTCATGTATTATATGATGTTGTTCATGTTTTACAGTAAGGAGCAACACGGTAGAATGTTTATTCATGTATTATATGATGTTGTTTATGTTTTACAGTAAGGAGCGACACGGTAGAATGTTTATTCATGTATTATATGATGTTGTTTATGTTTTACAGTAAGGAGCGACACGGTAGAATGTTTATTCATGTATTATATGATGTTGTTCATGTTTTACAGTAAGGAGCGACGCGGTAGAATGTTTATTCATGTATTATATGATGTTGTTTATGTTTTACAGTAAGTAGCTACACGGTAGAATGTTTATTCATGTATTATATGATGTTGTTTATGTTTTACAGTAAGGAGCAACACGGTAGAATGTTTATTCATGTATTATATGATGTTGTTTATGTTTTACAGTAAGGAGCGACGCGGTAGAATGTTTATTCATGTATTATATGATGTTGTTTATGTTTTACAGTAAGGAGCGACGCGGTAGAATGTTTATTCATGTATTATATGATGTTGTTCATGTTTTACAGTAAGGAGCGACGCGGTAGAATGTTTATTCATGTATTATATGATGTTCATGTTTTACAGTAAGGAGCGACGCGGTAGAATGTTTATTCATGTATTATATGATGTTGTTTATGTTTTACAGTAAGGAGCGACACGGTAGAATGTTTATTCATGTATTATATGATGTTGTTTATGTTTTACAGTAAGGAGCGACACGGTAGAATGTTTATTCATGTATTATATGATGTTGTTCATGTTTTACAGTAAGGAGCGACGCGGTAGAATGTTTATTCATGTATTATATGATGTTGTTCATGTTTTACAGTACGGAGCGACGCGGTGCGTTCCAGAATGGATTTGGCTGCTGACGTCGCGTCTGTTCCTGACTCTAACTTAAAGAACGAAGACATCTAACTTTAACCCATTTAGACCTGAGGACGATTCTACAAATGCCTTCTAAATCTTGACAGTTTTCTGGGGAAAAAAACCCCCATGTTTCTATGTGTCAGTGGTGCTCAACCTTTTTCATGTCAAGGAACCCCAGAATTATATGTAATTGGCCGCCGACCCCCATCTGAAAATATGTTTTTCCAGGGACCCCCCCCCCCCCCCTCTAGAAGCAAAGATTTGAGTTAAAAACCTTCACTCTGAAAGAATATATATTCAAACATTTGCACCACATTTTTTTACGATATTTCAAAAATAGCAGATCTACAAGCTTGTAGCTCCTATATGAGCTTGTAGATCTGCTATTTTTCAACAGCTAAAGTATAACATAATGCTTAAAACCGTCCTGAACCCATTGGTTAACCCATTGAGACCTGAGACCACATTCTACAAAATGTCTTCTAAATCAGGGGTTCTCAACCTTTTTGGCCGGGGACCCCCGGAAATGCTTTGGCAATGTCTCGGGACCCCCGCCCCGCCCCCTCCCGACCCCCAATATAAATTGACTGCTACAATAACATTAACCCATTTTGGGCGGGAACCCCTTTTGGTGTTTTAAGCATTATGTTATAAATTAGCTATTGAAAAATAGCAGATCTACAAGCTCATAGCGCGCCACCGAGTGGCGTGCTACGAGCTTCTGCTATTTTTTAAAAATCGTGAAAATATATTTTTTTATTTTTTATTTTTTTGAAAATAATTTGGGGACCCCCTAAAATAATTTGGCGACCCCCCAAGGGGCCTTGACCCACGGGTTGAGAACCCCTGTTCTAAATCATGACAGTTTTCTATGTCAGTGGTGCCTCGACATGGACCCCAAAAAGTTATGTGTAATCGGCCGCCGACCCCCATCTGTAAAATGTTCCAGGACCAAATATTTGAGTGAAAAAACGTTGGCTGTGCAGATTTGCGATCATTTTCATTATTTTTCCAAAAGAAATAGCAGATCTACAAGCTCGTAGTGCGCGGCACATGAGCTTGTAGATCCGCTATTTTTCAACAGTTAGAGTTTTTTTTTTAAATGGCTGAAGTGGTTAAAAGCGATTCGGTGACACAGATGCGTCCTCCTCACGTCTAAATGGGATAACACTTTAATTTCAAGGACCTCCAGTTTGACATGCATTAAGTCTACGGACCCCCGTTTAATGGCATTTCTATCTCTGGGACCCCCAATTTATATTGTAAAATCAAAGTTAACACTTTCGGGGCCTTTATTAGGCCTATCTCACAGAATTTCCCCGCACCCTTTCCCCGCACCCTTTCGGGGCTAGTGGTGATAGCGTGACGTCACTCCATAGACGCTACATGTTAACAGAGGTAATTTAAGAAGTCTACAACTTTTGTTTTCTCAAGGTTAGGTCTGTTCTATCTGTTTGAGCTGATTTACCATCTTGTTTGCTTCATAATAATATTGGTCTGTCACATTTTTACATTAGGAAATGTACTTAGATTCCCCAGAGAAAAAAACATGTAAATGCTAATGTTAAATGACACCACAATCTACCGGAAGGGGGTGTGGAAAGGGGGCTGTGAGATAGGCCTATCCTGGCAGCCTAGATCAATCTAGGCTGCCAGGATTGATCTATTACCTTTGGAGCTTAACGCCCAAGTATTTGCAGCTTTCTGATGGGCGAAAATCCGGCGGGAAATATAGTCCCATGGTTTGTTGTTGAAGAGAATAACATGCCACCATTACAATTGCGAAACCAAAACAGCATGTTGTAGTCCAAACAAACCGCCCGTTCACTTGCATTGAACTCATTTTCCCAGAAGCCCTAGCAGCAGCCCAGAGCATGGCTTGATTTCCGGTTCCGTCGTCATAACGGCAAAATTAAACACATTAAACAAATATCGGGTTTAGTGCATTACGCATGGATTAAATAGCAGGGAACACGGGTTACACAGTCATTTAACTCTGAGAGTGTACAAATGTAACCAAATGGACCTAACGGGTCCATTTGGTTCCATTTGTACACTCAGAGTTACAGACACATAAGCATCGATTTGGTTCCTAATGATCATTTAGCTTGGGACCCCCTGGAACTCCCCGAAACACTGCTGCATGACCTTAAACCCTATATGAAAAAACACATTCTATTGACTCCACAAGACCAACAGGACCACCAGCCCACCCCATTCGACTGGTATCATGTATTGAATCGGCGAAATCATCCGTTATCAGCACGTTTGAATGGTGCCAAAATGTCCATACTGGCATCCTCACTGTTCAGTATGTCATTATCTGCGATTGTAGCATTGTCATTATCACTGATGTCCTGACGGAGGCGCGCCGTGTCTGGTGGCCATGAGCTACGTGAGGCACCGCCGAGCGAGGCGCTAGCCGAGCGAGGCGCTAGCCGAGCGTTGCGACAGCCACCAGACCCGACTCAGCGCCGTCCGAGTTACGTCCCGATAGGCAGAGAATAGTATATATTAGTAGCCCCTAGTTCCATGCACCGACAATAGTTGGAAATGACACGTCCACCAGGGGGAAACCTTGACCAGGCTATGTGGTGAGGATGCCAGTATGGACATTTTGGCACCATTCAAACGTGCTGATAACGGATGATTTCGCCGTTCCAATGCAGAGATAACAGTCGAATCCGCTGACCAGCCTGTGTCAGTGGTTGTCAACCCTTTTCATGACCAAGATCCATTCTTTATTCTGCCTTTCAGCCACGGAACCAGCATTTGATGACATTTAGCCTCTCACACCCAAAACGGTAAACCTACAATGTTGTCGTCGGATAAGATGTTGTCCCATAATTCCAACGCTGTATCAATTGATGTCGGTACCATTAGGAGAGATTCCAGGCAAACGTTCATCTACTACATTCTCTTAACAGGAAATAGGTATAACTTTTAACATTGTGGGAGAGGGTGGTGGGGGGGTTGAATTACGTCAAGCGGTCAGTCGTAGCTCGGAGGCCCCCCTGAGGGTGAAGGCCCCCCCTGAGGGTGGAGGCCCCCCCTGAGGGTGGAGGCCCGTTTCAATTGAAACTGCTGAAACATAGCAAAGGCCTCCTATGGGTGGCTCTCGGGTCGAGCGACAGTGAAAATGTGTTGAAGCAATGAGCCAGTGTACCGCGCTGCCGCGCATTTCCAAATAGTATAGGCCAGGGCGTTGAATTGATACGCAAAACCGCTTTGGACCCCGGGGCGTTGAAAAGGAACCGGGCGTTTTTTTTATTTTAGGCAGGGCTACTATTTTTTGGGAAATATACGGTATAATATAGTTCATGTATGTATCTCTGCTGTCGGGAGGAAACCTCATAACTCCAAAATGTTCATTTTTCAGGAAATGAAAAATATACATTTTTAAAACAAAGCAATACATCAAACTTGATGTTGTAACTTTATATATTGTCAATTACTTCCATGAGAGCTGGTGGAGTTAGTTGCTTTAGCAGACGGTTTGAGGGTCCAATGGAGTTGAGAGGTTTTGTCCCAAGCACTTTTTACTACTTTCCATTGGTTCAATATTTTCGAAACAACACACAGACGTAAAGGGTGTTCAATAGCACTGATTACAGACGTAGGGTGTTCAATAGCACTGATTTATGAAACAACACACAGACGTAAAGGGTGTTCAATAGCACTGATTTATGAAACAACACACAGACGTAAAGGGTGTTCAATAGCACTGATTTATGAAACAACACAGACGTAAAGGGTGTTCAATAGCACTGATTTATGAAACAACACACAGACGTAAAGGGTGTTCAATAGCACTGATTCATGAAACAACACACAGACATAAAGGGTGTTCAATAGCACTGATTTATGAAACAACACACAGACGTAAAGGGTGTTCAATAGCACTGATTTATGAAACAACACAGACGTAAAGGGTGTTCAATAGCACTGATTTATGAAACACACAGACGTAAAGGGTGTTCAATAGCACTGATTTATGAAACAACACAGACGTAAAGGGTGTTCAATAGCACTGATTTATGAAACAACACACAGACGTAAAGGGTGTTCAATAGCACTGATTTATGAAACAACACAGACGTAAAGGGTGTTCAATAGCACTGATTTATGAAACAACACACAGACGTAAAGGGTGTTCAATAGCACTGTTTCATGAAACAACACACAGACGTAAAGGGTGTTCAATAGCACTGATTTATGCCACAAAAAAAATCTAAAACCTCAAAAATGTAGTTATGAGGTTTCCTCCCGGGAGCAATGGTGTATTGGTATTGAGCCAGTATATAACCCATTCTGGGCGGGAACCCCTTTTGGTGTTTTAACTAAGCATTATGTTGTACTTTAGCTATTGAAAAATAGCAGATCTACAAGCTCATAGCACGCCACCGAGTGGCGCGCTATGAGCTTGTAGGTCTGCTATTTTTGACAAATCGTGAAAACGCGGCACAAATCTTTGAATATATATTCTTTCAGAAGACGTTTTTTTTATTTCGACGTCAGGCCTAAATGGGATAATGTAGTTTATGTATATATGATGTATTATTATTATTATTATTATTATTATTGAGCCAGTGTATAATGTGTATGTAATACAACAGAGTACATTGTTGTCATGATGCTTAATGTTGTGTATTATGTTGTATATTATGATGTATTGTTGTGTCGTGATGGTCGAGGCTTCAAATAATGACCTGATTCCATAAAGCAATAACGATCAAGTATGATCTTCTGGGTGTTTGATGTTCCGATCAAGAGTAAATATTTTGTTCCTAGCATGTGCTGTTTCTCTGTGTGTGCGCGATTCTCTGTGTGTGTGTGTGTGTGTGTGTGTGTGTGTGTGTGTGTGTGTGTGTGTGTGTGTGTGTGTGTGTGTGTGTGTGCGTGTGTGTGCGTGCGTGCGCGTCCATGTGACACACAATGTTGATTTTGTCGGCCAAAACTAAGACGAAAAATGGTCGTCGACTACCCGACGGAAACCACCGGTAAACAAAAACGAAGCTATGATGACTAAAACTAAGACTAAATATATTGACAATTCCGTCCGCAAATATAAACTACACTAATATGGTTAAAAGATCCAGTTTTCATTGATTGCATGCTGAAACTAGCCGATCTACAAGCTCACAGCCAGTTATGCTGCGACGCGTTGTGCGCTTGCAGATCTGCTATTTACAGAGCGCAACCGAGCGCTAAAATGACTCTTTTAGTTCTACTGGATCTCTTCTCCACTAGTCCCTCCTTAACATTTTAGTCTAGTTTTTATTTGTTGGCAAAATTGTCAATATATTTAGTCATAGTTTTAGTCGTCATATAAGCTTAGTTCTTATTTCATTTTTATTTCCGTTTTCCTCAGTGAAAAAAGGTAGTCCGCGGACATTTTTTATCATAGTTTTAGTCGACAAAATCAACATTACCTGAGGAAGTGGAAATCAGATGACAAATAATGTATAGCTGATAAATAATGTAATAAGATATAATGTGAACACCTGTGTGTGTATAATACATCAGAGATCTGCTATTTTTCACACCTAAAGAATAACATAATGCTTAACCCATTCTGGGCGGAAACCCCTTTTGGTGTTTTAACTAAGCATTATGTTACACTTTAGCTATTGAAAAATAGCAGATCTACAAGCTCATAGCGCGCCACCGAGTGGCGCGCTACGAGGTTGTAGGTCTGCTATTTTTGAAAAATCGTAAAAATGCGGCACAGATCTTTGAATATATATTCTTTTAGAGCGAACGTTTTATTTTTTCGACGTCTAAACCCCTAAATGGGTTAAAACACCAAAAGGGGTTCCTGCCCAGAATGGGCTAAAGACGACACACTTTAATTTCAAGGACCCCCAGTTTGACATGCATTAAGTCTACGGACCCCCATTTAATGGCATTTCTATCTCTGGGACCCCCATATTGTCAATTGACCTTTTTACCAATAAAATAATATTAAAGAAACTGGTTAATATGTGTACCGTCACATTAAAAGTGTCCTTTTGTTTACCAGCGCTGCATGGTTGGCAGGTATCAATACACTTTGTTTACCAGCCCTACATGGTTGGCAGGTATCAATACACTTTGTTTACCAGCCCTGCAGGGTTGGCAGGTATCAATACACTTTGTTTACCAGCCCTACATGGTTGGCAGGTATCAATACACTTTGTTTACCAGCCCTACATGGTTGGCAGGTATCAATACACTTTGTTTACCAGCCCTGCAGGGTTGGCAGGTATCAATACACTTTGTTTACCAGCCCTACATGGTTGGCAGGTATCAATACACTTTGTTTACCAGCCCTACATGGTTGGCAGGTATCAATACACTTTGTTTACCAGTGCTGCATGGTTGGCAGGTATCAATACACTTTGTTTACCAGCGCTGCATGGTTGGCAGGTATCAATACACTTTGTTTACCAGAGCTGCATGGTTGGCAGGTATCAATACACTTTGTTTACCAGAGCTGCATGGTTGGCAGGTATCAATACACTTTGTTTACCAGCGCTGCAGGGTTGGCAGGTATCAATACACTTTGTTTACCAGCGCTGCATGGTTGGCAGGTATCAATACACTTTGTTTACCAGCGCTGCATGGTTGGCAGGTATCAATACACTTTGTTTACCAGCGCTGCATGGTTGGCAGGTATCAATACACTTTGTTTACCAGCGCTGCATGGTTGGCAGGTATCAATACACTTTGTTTACCAGCGCTGCATGGTTGGCAGGTATCAATACACTTTGTTTACCAGCCCTGCATGGTTGGCAGGTATCAATACACTTTGTTTACCAGCGCTGCATGGTTGGCAGGTATCAATACACTTTGTTTACCAGCGCTGCATGGTTGGCAGGTATCCATACACTTTGTTTACCAGCCCTACATGGTTGGCAGGTATCAATACACTTTGTTTACCAGCCCTGCATGGTTGGCAGGTATCAATACACTTTGTTTACCAGCGCTGCATGGTTGGCAGGTATCAATACACTTTGTTTACCAGCCCTGCATGGTTGGCAGGTATCAATACACTTTGTTTACCAGCCCTACATGGTTGGCAGGTATCAATACACTTTGTTTACCAGCGCTGCATGGTTGGCAGGTATCAATACACTTTGTTTACCAGCGCTGCATGGTTGGCAGGTATCCATACACTTTGTTTACCAGCGCTGCATGGTTGGCAGGTATCAATACACTTTGTTTACCAGCGCTGCATGGTTGGCAGGTATCAATACACTTTGTTTACCAGCGCTGCATGGTTGGCAGGTATCAATACACTTTGTTTACCAGCGCTGCATGGTTGGCAGGTATCAATACACTTTGTTTACCAGCCCTGCATGGTTGGCAGGTATCAATACACTTTTAGACCGACATCATGTTTGTGCCAGCTGGGATGATTAATATATTTCTTTATGCTCGATAGCAGGCTTGATAAGCCCAAATCTTATTGATAACGGGTACTCAATAAGCTTGTTATCGGATTTCTTCGGGTATCGGTTATCGAGCTCCGTCCCTAAGTGGACAGTTTTGTCACGGATCATATAAAATATAAAATAAGTTACCAGAAACACGTAAAAAGTTAGCCCTGAATGACGATAACAGGTCTGTAAGGGCCGATTCATACTCCTATTTTACCGCTGTAGTGCCAAAATGATTTTGGCTCGTCAGAAATTTTCAGTAGCACCGAAGAGCCGACTTTAGGACGGTCCCCGCCCCCCCCCCCCCCCCGAACCTCAAATGACGTCACATTGTAGGCTCTACAGAGCCGAACCCACTTTTATTCGGCTGTATATTCATATGAACCTTTTGTTCACTCACAGTTAAAGCTGCTATAAGCAATAACATGTCAAAATTGTAATGACCTTTTTATTTTTTTGGTATTCAGACAGCCAGCAATTGGTAGAACGCTACCAAAAAAAATGAAGTCTCTGTGACACATCTACGTGCCGCAATCTGCATAGACACACACGGGGACTACAAATTTCACGCCCGCAAATGAGACAGCGGCCCCACTTCTGGTCCGTTTCAACTGAACGGTGTACTGCAGCTGCCAATGCAATCCCTATGAGAGGCATCATGAAATACCCTAATTTCACTGGTCCATTACTGAGGCTGTAGCCATTTTTTTGTGTTCTAATAAAGTGTGCCATTTGTCCTTTTCAATGTCATACCTGCCATCTCAATATACAACCCACAATGTACTATAATATACTCCATCAGTTTGTGAAAAGTGCTAGCATTGTAAATCTCAAGTCAAAGTGGTCGCACGGTATATACGTCACTGTTGCATCCCTTGAGGTTTTCAATACCCAGATATATTTGTTGTATTTCGTTGTATATGCTTGTATTTGTTGAAAATGATCTAAACAGCATCTTGCAAGACTATTATTAATACTCATCTGGAGAATTCACTAGGTAGTTGAAAATGTCAGGATGTCACTCCTCCATTTAGCTGGGTTATTTCCCCATGCAACTATTCAGCCAAGTTAATTATTATACAACAAGTTGACAGCGGTAAAACACACCGTCGGAGCTCCGCGGTAGGTAGAACATATTAGTAAGCCCGTGACATATTCAATATAGACATGAATAACAAAGTAAGTCGGGATCGGGATGTATTATTGAGAATTCCACTCGTAGCCTCGTAAAGGTAGTGACGTCCTTAAAAGCGTCAGGTTCTCTGTCTGCCGTCTCCCCTCTGCTCCGTTAACATTATGGGTAACTCATTCAAGTGGTAAATTAAATGTGAAATACATCCTCTTTTGAGAAAATAACAATATATGTTGACAAAGACACTTCATACATTTGGAAACATATTTGTATTCAAATCAATATAGTCTCCAGTTAATTTCATATTATTTTAAAAGTAGGCTAACTACAGTTGAATTTCAATGGACTTCTATGGGCTGGCCTGCAGTACACGTCCGTTCCAACGGACCAGAAGTGGGGACGCTGTCTCATTTGGGGGCGTGGAATTTGTAGTCCCCGTGTGTCTCTATTCAAAGATTTTCCTAGAAGCCAATTTGTCATTGGTCGATTTGCCTGTCTGCTTCCTGGTTAGTCATTGCGACTGGGTTTTTTCCGACCAATGATAAAGCTTCTAGAAACATCTTTGAATGCAGATTGCGGCCCCTAGATGTGTCACAGATACCAACTGTTTTTGGGAGCGTTCTACCCATTGCTGGCTGTCTGAATACCCCCCCCCCCCCCCTGGCTGTCTGAATCCCCCCCCCCCCCCCCCCTGGCTCCACACACAGTAAGACCTTCACACCCTGAGAGGACAGACTTTAGTCTGGACCAAAGACATGATGTCTCCACACACAGTAAGACCTTCACACCCTGAGAGGACAGACTTTAGTCTGGACCAAAGACATGATGTCTCCACACACACAGTAAGACCTTCACACCCTGAGAGGACAGACTTTAGTCTGGACCAAAGAGCAAGGATTTAAACATGTTTTAATCCTTACTGCCTATTATCAGTATTATCAGAATATGATCTGGTTATTATCTGGTTATTATCTGGTACACACATACATTATTTTTACACAGGGCAGCAGAATTGTTAATTAATAGACTGGAACAATACTGTTGCCAATTCACATTTTATTAAATGCTTCCACTGTTCAGTATACAGTACAAGGTGATTAAAAAGATGGCTTACAATACAGTACGTTATCAATGAATAATTACAATACAGTCATTTATGAATGAATCATTACAATACAGTCATTTATGAATGAATCATTACAATAGTCATTTATGAATTAATCATTACAATACAGTCATTTATGAATGAATCATTACAATACAGTCATTCATGAATGAATCATTACAATACAGTCATTTATGAATGAATCATTACAAGACAGTCATTTATGAATGAATCATTACAATACAGTCATTCATGAATGAATCATTACAATACAGTCATTTATGAATGAATCATTACAATACAGTCATTCATGAATGAATCATTACAATACAGTCATTCATGAATGAATCATTACAAGACAGTCATTTATGAATGAATCATTACAATACAGTAATACACCTGCTGGAAGGTTCAAACATAATATTCCAGGAATGTTCAAAAATAGCCCAATGTACTGTAAGCTCACAACCCTCACGTTGTGAATGAAGCTCACAACCCTCACGTTGTGAGTGAAGCTCACAACCCTCACGTTGTGAATGAAGCTCACAACCCTCACGTTGTGAATGAAGCTCACAACCCTCACGTTGTGAATGAAGCTCACAACCCTCACGTTGTGAATGAAGCTCACAACCCTCACGTTGTGAATGAAGCTCACAACCCTCACGTTGTAAATAGTCTATTTTATAGGGACTTAAAAGATTATAGTTGTATGTTTTATTTTATTTTTTTGAGTGGTGTAAACCACTCCTACACCTGGCTTTTTTGTGCAGAAAAAATGAGCATGGTTGCTATGTTCACCCTGTTGTAATGACGTAATGAAATCACACCCGGGTGAACAGGGTGAACATAGCAACCATGCTCATTTTTTCTGCACAATCAAAGCCAGGTAACGAAATCACACCCGGGTGTGATTTCATTACGTCAGACATGATTTCATTACGTCAGACAGACCTTACACCACTCAGTTCACACGGGTGTGATTTTATATTTAGAGTAGCCAATTATTTTATGCCCCCTTTTTCTCCCCAAATTAGTCGTTATGCCAATTAATTCCTTGTATTGTTGTATTCCTTGTATGTTCCTCCTGTGTTTGTGTTTGTGTGCGCGTGTGCGCGTGTGCGTGCGTGCGTGTGTTGTCACTGCTGTTGTATCCTACTGACTCACCTGCCAGTGAGGATAGTGTTGATTATTATAGTGGGGGTCCCAAATTAAATGATTATTTCTGGGGGGTCCCCAATTCAATGATTATTTCTGGGGGGTCCCCAATTCAATGATTATTTTGGGGGGTCCCAGTTCAATAATGATTATTTTGGAGGGTTGTGGTCTGAAAAGGTTGAGAACCACATTTGTAGTTGACTGGGGTCCCCCAGGGTTCTATACTAGATCCTCTAACAGTGGTTCTCAAACATTTTCATGTTAAGGACCCCCACATTGATATTATATATTTGGCTGCAAACTTACATCTAAAAATAAGGACCACCATAAGAGAGAGAGAGAGAGAGAGAGAGAGAGAGAGAGAGAGAGAGAGCACCTCTGCACTAGCGCATGTCCCTCTTCACTGTGAAAATAGCTGATCTACAAGCTCACAGTGCATGGTGTCGTGGACGCGCTGAGAGCTTGTAGATCTACTATGTTTGGCAGAATGTTGGTCCCCAGAATAGGGTCACTGGTTGGAGTTGTTCTAAATGAATAACATGCTAAAGAAAACAATAAAATGTTTGTATAATTTTCACTGTACTACTAATTACTACTAATGTACTTAGTTACTTTCCACCACTGAGTAACAGTAACTACAGTTTTAAAATAATCATAGTGGAGTAAAAGTACAATATTTGCCTCTGAGATGTAGTGGAGTAGAAGTAAAAGTACTGACAAAGGGGAAATACTCCAGTAAAGCAAAACATTCCTCAACTGTGTACTTAAGTACAGTATTTGAGTACATGTACTTACTTTCCACCACTGCTTGTAGTGGAGTAAAAGTACAAGTATTGCAAATTGGAGACACTCCAGTAGTAGTACAAATTACAAATACCTAATAATTGTACTTAAGTAAATGTACTTAGTTACTTTCCACCACTGACTACAAGTATTTGAAGACTTTAGTTACTTTGTAGATTTGGATTATTATTACAAAACTTGCATTAACCCCTTCAGCAATATACATTGTGCCTTCTTAGGCCGTTTGAACATAGCAGATCTACAAGCTATGTGAGCTTGTAGATCTGCTATTTTCAATTGCATTTTTATACTTTCGAAAACCTGTCAAATGGGACACTCTGCAAAACAGGTACTTTTTTACTTTCCGTAATTAAGTACATTAAAATACTTTTTGTACTTTTACTCAAATACATTTTGAATCCCGTACTTTACTTTTTGGAGTATTTTCTTACAACGTGAGTACTTCTTCCACCGCTGGCAGCGCAACGCTGAGCTGCAGTTTCATCAATGAAGTGAAAACACACTCATTTTTCACAGATTGTGGGCAGTGCAGATGAACATGGGTGATTAGACCATGTTCCAGAGTCAGTAGAGTGATGGTGGTAGACTGCACAGTTGTAGACTGCACCGTTAAGAGGATATCCACTGTACCAGTACCTGCACAATAAACACAATGTATTGACCCACATCCACTCAGTCACTCACATACAGTACCAGTACCTGCACAATAAACACAATGTATTGACCCACATCCACTCAGTCACTCACATACAGTACCAGTACCTGCACAATAAACACAAAGTATTGACCCACATCCACTCAGTCACTCACATACAGTACCAGTACCTGCACAATAAACACAATGTATTGACCCACATCCACTCAGTCACTCACATACAGTACCAGTACCTGCACAATAAACACAATGTATTGACCCACATCCACTCAGTCACTCACATACAGTACCAGTACCTGCACAATAAACACAATGTATTGACCCACATCCACTCAGTCACTCACATACAGTACCAGTACCTGTACAATAAACACAATGTATTGAACTACTTACAGTGACTTTGATATAATTACAATATAAAAACATGTAAAATGTCTCACGTTGTTGTCAGTGGTGTTCCATCCACCCACGTCCATCTGCCTCCGCTCCTTTTCAGACCAATCCATGAAGTCCAGTAACCCGCAGGGTCCAATCCTCTGATGAATACCTGATCATTTGTACATGATTGAATCATCATTAATTTGATCCAATACATTCACTTCTTCACTTTAATCATGGAAGTAGATCACATGCAACTATGTGGACGCACGCACGCACGCACGCACGCACGCACGCACGCACGCACACACAAAGATGCATGCACGGACACACACACACACACACACACACACACACACACACACACACACACACACACACACACACACACACACAGTGCTGAATTTTTTTTCTCTCAAATGTTTTACTTAAGTACAAGTACTAATACTGCAGGGTAGATGTACTCTGTTAGTAGTAGAAGTCCTGTGAGCTTGTAGATCTATGTATTAAAAATGTACTCAAGTAAAGTACAAAAGTATCGGCATCAAAATGTCCTTTAAGTACTAAAAGTAAAAGTAAGTAGTACAAGTAAAAGTATGAGTCGCATCGCGAACGCGTTGTGGGCTTATAGATCTATTCTCACTATGCGTCGCATCAGGACGCGTTGTGAGCTTGTAGGTCTGCTATTTAAAAAAAATAGCAGACCTACAAGTTCACAGCGCGGCACTCGGTGCCACGCTATGAGGTTGTAGGTTTGCTATTTTTGGGGTCCACTGTCTGTCTGTCTGTCTGTCTGTCTGTCTGTCAGACCTACAAGCTTGTAGCTTGTAGGTCTGCTATTTTTCAAAAGCAGACCTAAAAGTTCACAGCGCGGCACTCAGTGCCACTTGTAGGTCTGCTATTTTTGGGGGCCACTGTCTGTCTGTCTGTCTGTCTGACTGTCTGTCTGTCTTTCTAAAATAGCAGACCTACAAGCTCATAGCGCGGCACTCGGTGCCGTGCTATGATCTTGTAGGTCTGCTATTTTTGGGGGCCACTGTCTGTCTGTCTGTCTGTCTGTCTGTCTGTATGTCTGTCTGTCTGTCTAAAATAGCAAACCTACAAGTTCACAGCGTGGCACTCGGTGCCGCGCTATGAGCTTGTAGGTCTGCTATTTTTGGGGGCCACTGTCTGTCTGTCTGTCTGTCTGTCTAAAATAGCAGACCTACAAGTCTGTCTGTCTGTCTGTCTGTCTAAAATAGCAGACCTACAAGCTCATAGCGCGGCACTCGGTGCCGCGCTATGAGCTTGTAGGTCTGCTATTTTTGGGGGCCACTGTCTGTCTGTCTGTCTGTCTAAAATAGCAGACCTACAAGCTCATAGCGCGGCACTCGGTGCCGCACTATGAGCTTGTAGGGCTGCTATTGTTGGGGGCCACTGTCTGTCTGTCTGTCTGTCTGTCTGTCTGTCTAAAATAGCAGACCTACAAGCTCATAGCGCGGCACTCGGTGCCGCACTATGAGCTTGTAGGTCTGCTATTTTTGGGGGCCACTGTCTGTCTGTCTGTCTGTCTGTCTAAAATAGCAGACCTACAAGTTCACAGCGCGGCACTCGGTGCCGCGCTGTGAACTTGTAGGTCTGTAGGTCTGCTATTTTTGGGGGCCACTGTCTGTCTGTCTGTCTGTCTGTCTGTCTGTCTGTCTGTCTGTCTGTCTGTCTGTCTGTCTGTCTGTCTGTCTAAAATAGCAGACCTACAAGCTCATAGCGCGGCACTCGGTGCCGCGCTATGAGCTTGTAGGTCTGCTATTTTTGGGGGCCACTGTCTGTCTGTCTGTCTGTCTGTCTGTCTGTCTGTCTGTCTGTCTGTAATAGCAGACTACAAGCTCATAGCGCGGCACTCGGTGCCGCGCTATGAGCTTGTAGGTCTGCTATTTTTGGGGGCCACTGTCTGTCTGTCTGTCTGTCTGTCTGTCTGTCTGTCTGTCTAAAATAGCAGACCTACAAGCTCTGTCTAAAATAGCAGACCTACAAGCTCATAGCGCGGCACTCGGTGCCGCGCTATGACCTTGTAGGTCTGCTATTTTTGGGGGACACTGTCTGTCTGTCTGTCTGTCTGTCTGTCTGTCTGTCTGTAATAGCAGACTACAAGCTCATAGCGCGGCACTCGGTGCCGCGCTATGAGCTTGTAGGTCTGCTATTTTTGGGGGCCACTGTCTGTCTGTCTGTCTGTCTAAAATAGCAGACCTACAAGCTCTGTCTAAAATAGCAGACCTACAAGCTCATAGAGCGGCACTCTGTGCCACACTATGGGCTTGTAGGTCTGCTATTTATGGGGGCCACTGTCTGTCTGTCTGTCTGTCTGTCTGTCTAAAATAGCAGACCTACAAGCTCTGTCTAAAATAGCAGACCTACAAGCTCATAGAGCGGCACTCGGTGCCGCGCTATGAGCTTGTAGGTCTGCTATTTTAGACAGACAGACCGACAGACAGACAGACAGACAGACAGACAGACAGACAGACAGACAGACAGACAGACAGACAGACAGACAGACAGACAGACAGACAGACAGTGGCCCCCAAAAATAGCAGAACTACAAGCTCATAGCGCGGCACCAAGTGCCGTGCTGTTAACTTGTAGGTCTGCGGCACACGGTGTCGCGCTATGAGCTTGTAGGTCTGCTATTTTTCAAAAATCGTGAAAATGTGGCGCAAATCTTTGAATATGAATGAATGTCAGGATTTAGAAGGCATTTGTAGAATCGTCCTCATGTCTACAGTCCCATTCTGTTGGTCTGTACCAGGCTGACTTCTAAAGGTACCTCTCAAAACCTTTCATGTGAAAAGTACCTCTGGAAGCCACATCTCTGATGGGTGTGGTTTAGCCTTAAGGGGTGTGTTTTTTCCACCCACTGTGTAATACAATAAATGGACAGTAGGTGGCAGTAGGACAAAGGCCAGAGCAACTATACATTCCAGCTGGCAAATAGTAATTTGCACTGCATTTTAAGGGATTGGTAATTGTCATTGCTGCTGTCAAGGAGTGAAACATGTAACAATATACCCAGCATTACTCAACCTTTTAATTATATATATATATATATATATATATATATATATATATATATATATATATATATTTATATATATATATTATACAGTGATTATGGTAATACGGTTATTTGTCAGCTGTTGTTGTATAGAGTGCTGATTGAAGTTCTCAGTCACAGGTCTGGTTGCTGCATTGGTGCTTGGAGGCGGAGAGCCATCCACCTTCCACCCGCCCACCTGGTCACCGTGAGCCTATCACCATCCACCTTCCACCTGCCCACCTGGTCACCGTGAGCCTATCACCATCCACCCGCCCACCTGGTCACCGTGAGCCTATCACCATCCACCTTCCACCTGCCCACCTGGTCACCGTGAGCCTATCACCATCCACCTTTCACCCGCCCACCTGGTCACCGTGAGCCTATCACCATCCACCTTCTACCCGCCCACCTGGTCACCGTGAGCCTATCACCATCCACCTGCCCACCTGGTCACTGTGAGCCTATCACCATCCACCTTCCACCCGCCCACCTGGTCACCGTGAGCCTATCACCATCCACCTTCCACCCGCCCACCTGGTCACCGTGAGCCTATCACCATCCACCTTCCACCTGCCCACCTGGTCACTGTGAGCCTTTCGTCAAGCGGAGGGCCGGCCTGTGGAAGCCTATTTAAGCGCAGCGGTGACTTGAGCTCATCGGCATTGTGGCTCAGTTTGTCATACTGAGAACACTCTGTCCAGGGAGCTGTGAAGCTATATTGTATAAAAAGCCAACACTAGGGACTCTGAATGTTTGGAGCGTCCTGAGTGTCTGAATAGGATGCCTCTGTCGCAGTGTTGATACAAGCAATTATACTTACGTTATGGTTTAACTGGTATGGTATAAGTTAAAGGGAGTATATGGGAGCTTGCTTTTTGTAAACTTGTAGCACTGCCACATAATATTCATTAAGGATTTATTTTAAAATGTCATTTAAAAGAGCATGGCTCAAAATATTCCTTTAACACTATATCCATCCTTATGTGTAATGTCCTATTTTCTTTGAGAGGTATCTGTTTTGTTTTTGTTTATGTTTTGGAGGGTCAATGTCGGGAGGAGATTGATTGATTGACAGGCTGTGACGCTTCCGTCATTAAAACACACGGAAGTCGCCGGCTCTAGAGACACAAACGAGCAGGGAGTCCACGTGAGACCTGATCACGTTCGTGTAAACTTTGTCTGTATGCTATACGGTGGAATATAGCCAAGGCCACCAACTCACCGCTGACAGGAGTAACCCGGCCGGGAACCGTCATCTGCTCCGGTGAGAGTTTTGTTTGTCTGACTTTGTGTCCAGCGAGGAGTACTGCTTGTCCGTCTGGAGGACCGTGGATTTACCGTTGGATTGTTTGAGTGCTCAGCCCCAGATATTGGATTTGGTTGGAAACCCATTAAACTATCGTTATTAGTACGTCATGGTTGTCTAGATAGAAGATTATAGATATATACACTCCCATATTTATATATTTATACCTTTTGTAATTTATTGCATATCTTCTATTTATATATAACCTTATTGAAGCACTGTGAATAAACAACAGTTCACTTTCCAGCCTTGTTGCATGCTTTAATGACCCCTAGACCTAAGGGAATGTAACAGTTTTAGTCATCATAGCTTAGTTTTTATTTAGTTTCCGTCAGGGAAAAAAATAACATTTTTCTTAGTGTTAGTCGATTAAATCAACACTGTTACAGACCCATAAGGGTCCATTTGGTTGCAAACTATCATTTGCTGGGGACCCTGGAAGTCCCTCGAGGACCCCTGGGGGTCCCTGGACCCCACCTTGGGAATCACTGTCCTATGAGACACAGACTGAGTAGGAAGGAAATGGTGCTATTTTTTATCATGAACATTAGTGAGGACCAATTATATGAAGATAGGTTGAAAAGTGGTGAAGTGGTCCTTTAATGTATCACTCCTTTAATGGACTCACTGCTAATCTTCCTCCATAGTCTGAAAACCACCCCTTCAGACTCCATCTTAACCCATAGTCTGAAAACCACCTCTTCAGACTCCATCTTAACCCATAGTCTGAAAACCACCTCTTCAGACTCCATCTTAATCCATAGTCTGAAAACCACCTCTTCAGACTCCATCTAAACCCATAGTCTGAAAACCACCTCTTCAGACTCCATCTTAACCCATAGTCTGAAAACCACCTCTTCAGACTCCATCTTAACCCATAGTCTGAAAACCACCTCTTCAGACTCCATCTTAACCCATAGTCTGAAAACCACCTCTTCAGACTCCATCTTAACCCATAGTCTGAAAACCACCTCTTCAGACTCCATCTTAACCCATAGTCTGAAAACCACCTCTTCAGACTCCATCTTAACCCATAGTCTGAAAACCACCTCTTCAGACTCCATCTTAACCCATAGTCTGAAAACCACCTCTTCAGACTCCATCTTAACCCATAGTCTGAAAACCACCTCTTCAGACTCCATCTTAACACATAGTCTGAAAACCACCTCTTCAGACTCCATCTTAACCCATAGTCTGAAAACCACCTCTTCAGACTCCATCTTAGCGCCGTAGCACTTTCCCTAGCCTTGACGACCTTACAAAGGCTCAACTTATGTAACTTAAATAGCATTTTATGTAGACATAGCACTCTATAGTGTATACGCATAGTTTCATTATATAGATATTCTACTGTTAGACAGACGTAATTGTAATTGTAGTGGAGTAAAAGTAAAAATGTTGCCTCTGAGATGTGGTGAAGTGGAAGTAGGTGCGCACACACGCACGCACGCACACACACACACACACACACACACACACACACACACACACACACACACACACACACACACACACACACACACACACACACACACACACTAACCTGTTCTGCTGGACTGTTAATGACCACCAGATCAGCTCCTTGACTCTGACAGTAATATCTAGCACTCTGCCATAATTTCCTTTCAGTAGTTATGTAGTAACATCCGTCTCCAAACGCCTTCCATCCACCGGGACACGACTTGACTAAAAACATCAAACAGGAGATTTACTGATGGATTTTCAATGTACTGATAATCAATTCTAACACACAGTTGTACTAATAATAGTATTCAGAGATGTAGTGGAGTGGAGGGTAAAACTATGACTTTGGTGTTTTCTACAACACATGTTTACTCAAAGTACAATAAGGTATTTGTACTTCAGTTAAAGGACCACTTTTCTTCATAATTATAATAATTTTCTACTCAGTCTGTGTCATAGGAGGTCTGTGGACAGTTCAGCAACCCGTCCACCAGTGACATCATCGATAGGCAGATTTTCATTTTCTAAACAAGATTAAAACGATGGCATTGCAACTTTTCAGAAATAGAAAGCCTGCCGTTTCTATTAGCTTGGATTGGTGGATGGTCAAAGAGAGACAGAGAGAGAGAGAGAGACAGAGAGAGAGAGAGAGAGAGATTTGATTGTAAGGGTACCTTTATTGAATATTTCCGCAACTCAGCACCAAATCACATCATTTCACATGCTTCATTAAAACTTAAGAATAAAAATGTAATTAAGAGAGAGAGAGAGAGAGAGAGAGAGAGAGAGAGAGAGACAGAGAGAGAGACAGAGAGAGACAGAGAGAGAGAGAGAGAGAGAGAGAGAGAGAGAGAGAGAGAGAGAGAGAGAGAGAGAGACAGAGAGAGAGAGAGACACCTTTAACGAAGCCTTTATTTGATCTTTTGTGTACACTCACATATTCTTCAGGACATTTCTAGAAATTGCATGCTTTGGGTACTCACAATAATATTAAGAGCTTTAACACAGCACATGTACAACCCCTTTCCATTTACTGTGTACAAATCAACACTTTGACCCTCTTTTCCATCTAGCAACTGTCCTGAACAGCCCTTCAGATCAGGCCAAATCTCCAGCTCAGGAAAAGGGTCCTCTCTATCCGGGGTTTCCTCCCCCTCACTGTAGATCCTCAAAAGATCAAAGTCGTCCTCAGACAGTCTCTCAGCCCATCGCCCCAAGATGTATTCCACATAGCACACTGACCTCAGCCCCAAGATGTATTCCACATAGCACACTGACCTCAGCCCCAAGATGTATTCCACATAGCACACTGACCTCAGCCCCAAGATGTATTCCACATAGCACACTGACCTCAGATGTATTCCACATAGCACACTGACCTCAGCCCCAAGATGTATTCCACATAGCACACTGACCTCAGCCCCAAGATGTATTCCACATACCACACTGACCTCAGCCCCAAGATGTATTCCACATAGCACACTGACCTCAGATGTATTCCACATAGCACACTGACCTCAGCCCCAAGATGTATTCCACATAGCGGACTGACCTCAGCCCCAAGATGTATTCCACATAGCACACTGACCTCAGATGTATTCCACATAGCACACTGACCTCAGATGTATTCCACATAGCGCACTGACCTCAGCCCCAAGATGTATTCCACATAGCACACTGACCTCAGATGTATTCCACATAGCACACTGACCTCAGATGTATTCCACATAGCACACTGACCTCAGATGTATTCCACATAGCACACTGACCTCAGATGTATTCCACATAGCACACTGACCTCAGCCCCAAGATGTATTCCACATAGCACACTGACCTCAGATGTATTCCACATAGCACACTGACCTCAGATGTATTCCACATAGCACACTGACCTCAGCCCCAAGATGTATTCCACATAGCGCACTGACCTCAGCCCCAAGATGTATTCCACATAGCGCACTGACCTCAGCCCCAAGATGTATTCCACATAGCACACTGACCTCAGCCCCAAGATGTATTCCACATAGCACACTGACCTCAGATGTATTCCACATAGCACACTGACCTCAGATGTATTCCACATAGCACACTGACCTCAGCCCCAAGATGTATTCCACATAGCACACTGACCTCAGCCCCAAGATGTATTCCACATAGCGCACTGACCTCAGCCCCAATATGTATTCCACATAGCACACTGACCTCAGCCCCAAGATGTATTCCACATAGCGCACTGACCTCAGATGTATTCCACATAGCACACTGACCTCAGATGTATTCCACATAGCGCACTGACCTCAGATGTATTCCACATAGCACACTGACCTCAGATGTATTCCACATAGCACACTGACCTCAGATGTATTCCACATAGTGCACTGACCTCAGCCCCAACAGGCCAGCTACGGCGTGTGCATTCCTTAACCTCGGCCCAGCAACATCCACTAACTTCCTCAAAGTCACCATCCCAGCGGCGCACAGTGAGTGTCAGTGAGGTTAGGTGTTGTACTGTCTTGAATGTCCAACCTAGCCCCCCCAACAAGAGGTTCCTCTAGAAACCAGTGCAGTGATGAAACTGGCTCCTCTACTGTCCACTTAAAAAGAGTCCAAGCCTTAAAAACAGCCCTGTAAAAAGGTGACAGTTCAGTCATATTGAAAACATTAGCATTCAATAAAAACATTGCAGCATCCATCCCCAGTCCATCCACCCTCCTCAAGATAGTGCTTGCCACGTCCTTCCAGATGAGCTACGCGTGTCCAGTTGTGAGATATTTTTGTATGAACTGCAACCGGAAAGCTGCAATTCTACTTTCAATGTAAATCAGTCCCTGCCCCCCCTCTTCCTTTGGCAAGAACAGAACTGCTTGAGGTATCCAATGCATTCTGTCCCAAAAAAAATCAACCATTAAAGCTTGGATTTTGCTCATTAAGCCACTTGGTGGTTCCCTGCATGCTAGACGATGCCACAAGGTACAGGCCACCAGGTCGTTGATGACTAGTGTTCTCCCCTGAATGACATTTTTGGTAGCAACCATTTCCATTTGTTCAATTTTCCTTGCACTTTGTCCACTATGCCCTCCCGAGAAACACATTTCTCCAAAGCTTTCACTTAACACCTCCAACAAGTCCTCCTTCAACTCCTTCCAGAAAGCTTTATAGAACTCCACAGTCAACCCGTCAATGCCAGGGGCCTTGCTCCCCTCCATGCCTTGCAAAGCAGTGCTCAGCTCAGCCAGTGTCAGAGGTCCCCTCTGACCACAGTTCTCGTTTGGGGGAATCTGAGGAAGTCCATCACAGAATGATGAAAACAACAGTTCATTGTCCTTGTATTCACTCTTGTACAGCTCAGAGTAAAACTCCACTGCCGCGCACCGGATCTCTCCAGCATCCATGAGCTCCTGCCCCCCCCGGTGACGTAGCGTGTGCAGGAACCTGCTCTGCCCCCCCGGTGACCGTAGCGTGTGCAGGAACCTGCTCTGCCCCCCCGGTGACCGTAGCGTGTGCAGGAACCTGCTCTGCCCCCCCGGTGACCGTAGCGTGTGCAGGAACCTGCTCTGCCCCCCCGGTGACCGTAGCGTGTGCAGGAACCTGCTCTGCCCCCCCGGTGACCGTAGCGTGTGCAGGAACCTGCTTTGCCCCCCCGGTGACCGTAGCGTGTGCAGGAACCTGCTCTGCCCCCCCGGTGAACGTAGCGTGTGCAGGAACCTGCTCTGCCCCCCCGGTGACCGTAGCGTGTGCAGGAACCTGCTCTGCCCCCCCGGTGACCGTAGCGTGTGCAGGAACCTGCTCTGCCCCCCCGGTGAACGTAGTGTGTGCAGGAACCTGCTCTGCCCATTCTTTTTCTCTAAACCAAAAAATAAACTGGAAGGTGCATCCATCCAGTCAACACCCTGGAACCTAGACCGCACCAATGCCCCCTGCGCTTTCATGCCCAGTAGGTCTTCAAGCATGCTTTTTTTTGGATTTGAGGACTTCAAAATGTCCTCGATTTCCTGTGGACTCCCACAAACTATGCAGGTCCACTAACTCAATCTCCAGGTCCCTCATTGATCTGGCAATATCCCTTGTGACATTGAGAGTGTACTGCTGACAAAGCTGTTTAATTTGAACTTTTCCACAGTCCCACCACTGCCTTAAAGTATGGTCAGTAAAACCCACTGGCACCATGCCACACCTCGTAACGACACTAAATTGGTGTTTAAAACAATAAAGCCTGTCCAGCCTGGCTAGAGAGATAACATTGTCCCTTACGTGAGCCCATGTATACTGTCTCTTGGTGTCGTGTAACTCTCTCCACATGTCTATTAAGTCGTGTGTCTCAATTATGTTGTTCATTGCTCTTTGCGACTGCCTGTGAGGTTCAGCATGATTACGATCAATTTGGTCGTTCTGAGTACAGTTAAAATCACCCCCGAGGTACAAAAAATCATCTGAATTACATGTCATTAAAAAAATCATTCAATGTATTTAAAAACATTACTCTGTCCTGTCCAACAACAGGTGAATAGACATTAATAAAAAAAACTGTATATTTCTCATACTTTGCTTTGACAATTATTAACCTCCCCTCCACCTTGACCTGGACATCATATGTAATAGGAGAAAAACCCTTGGAGAACAGGATTGCAACCCCCCCACGGTTTGAGCTCAAAGAGCTCAGGCAAACTTCGCCCTCCCATTCTACTTTCCAATCAGTTTCATTTGTTCCATCAGTATGTGTCTCCTGTACCATCATTACATCAATGCCTTTCACTTTTACCAGTTCATACAACATTGCCCTCTTTCTAATGTCCCTTGCTCCGTTCAGGTTCAAGGTGGCAATTCTGAACTCATGTGTAAAAAATAGGACACCAACCATGTGGACAGTAAAAAACACTTCATTAAACTAACTAAACTACTAAACTTCTAGATCGTGATTGACTTTCTGTAGAAACTTTCTGACCCTATAAATCTCCTGTTCTGTGAAAGCCCCCCTTCCTTTTTTTATTCATGTTTTCTTTTGCTGACTGTATGAAAGATTTGTTCCGAGGGAAAAAAGCTGGACACCTTCACTCCCTTTGCGTTCTTTGTTTTCTGTAAGAACTGCTTCATTTCTGAAAGGCCATAATAGTAAGAGAAATCTATGAAAATCTGGGAACTAAATCGTTACCAAGAAATTTCTTCACCAATGTGTTTCTAAAGGTGTCTAATAACATGTACTAAAAGTTTGAAATTCAACTCCCGTGGGAAATTGAGTTATTAGCATAATATGTGACCATACCCTTAACATCCTATATAATGCAAAAAAGTCCAAATTTCATCATTCTTTAAGTAGCATGTGACATATGAAACTATAGGGTTTTCATGATTCTGAATCCATTCCAAGCATTCGTTTTGCACAAAAAACACCCCTTGGGAGGTAAACGGCCTCACAAACGTGATGAGGTCAGCACATTTGGTCAAGTGGATATGGCCTAATTTAGCCCAAGGAGTGTTTTTTGTGCAACACTAATGCTTGGAATGGATTCAGAATCATGAAAACCCCCTAGTTTCATATGTCACATGCTATGCTACTTAAAGATTGATGAAATGTTGACTTTTTTGCCTTACAATTTAGGCATTTAGCAGACGCTCTTAATCCAGAGCGACTTACATTAGGCAGGAACAAAAGTATGGGAATACATCACATATATAAAATGCATTTATCAAGAAACATGCGTAAGCTAAGAACGTAACTAGAACATATCTATATAATGACACTATACATATTAACTATACATATATACTATACTATGCTATACATATGTAGGCTACTATGATGTGCTATGACTATATACAATGCAATTATTGTGCTGTCTACATGACATGCTATAAGTCTGTTTCAAATGCTATCTAAGTCTAAAAAGTGCTATCTAAGGGGGTAGGATAAGTGCTATGGGCCATGATGGAGTCTGAAAAGGTGGGTCTTCAGACTACGGCGGAAGATTGGGAGTGCATTCCACAGTTTTGGGGCCAGAAGGGAGAAGAGTTTCGGACGTGTGGAGCGTTGGCCCGGCGTTTTTAGTGAGGGTACTTCCAGCTTTCCTGCGTTGGCTGATCTGAGTGCGCGGGAGGGTTTGTAGGGTTCAATCATGCTTGCAAGATATGGGGGAGCCATACCTTTGGTTGCTTTGAATGCCAGCATCAGAGTTTTGTATTCTGTGCGGGCAGCGACTGGGAGCCAGTGCAGGGAGCGGAGCAGGGGGGAGACATGTGAGAATTTTGGCTGGTTGAAGACCAGACGAGCTGCGGCATTTTGGATCATTTGGAGAGGCTTAAGTGCACATGCCGGTAGGCCAGTAAGGAGCGAATTACAATAGTCAAGTTTTGACAAGACTGTTGTCTGGATTAGGAGCTGGGCTGATTCCTGGGTGAGGAACGGTCTAATTCGTCGTATGTTATAGAGT
Organism: Electrona antarctica; assembly: GCF_951216825.1. NCBI lineage: Eukaryota > Metazoa > Chordata > Actinopteri > Myctophiformes > Myctophidae > Electrona > Electrona antarctica. Next base: position 43,115,253 of record NC_136798.1, on the reverse strand, counting down.
GTGAACCTACAGGATCGAGTGACAGCTGTGATGTGAGTTTTAAACGAGAGCTGACTGTCCAGGACAACACCAAGGTTCCTGGCTGTTGGGACAGACGTTACCAGGGCGTTGTCTACGGAAATAGTTAGCTCCCGCATAGGGCAGGACTTAGCTGGGAATGTTAAGGATGTTAAGGGTTTGGTCACATATTATGCTAATAACTCAATTTCCCACGTGAGTTGAATTTCAAACTTTTAGTATATGTTATTAGACACCTTTAGAAACACATTGGTGAAGAAATTTCTTGGTAACGATTTAGTTCCCAGATTGGTCAAATACCTGATAAAATGCCCTTACTATAATGAATTAGCTCATCTTCGGACATCTCACTTTCACACACCCCAGGTTCACCACCATCCAAAACCCTAACCCTAACCTAAACCCTAACCTTAAACCCTAACCCTAACCCCAGGTTCACCACCATCCAAAACCAACTCTCCCTGTTCTATCAGACTGTCAACTTTATTCTGTGTCGCCTTCTTTGGTTGTGACCCTGCAGTGGGGTCTTCCTTTTTTGCCCAATCACTTTTAAGCTGTCCTCCTCACCTCTCATGTCAACCTCTGTTACCAGCATCCCCTCTGCCCCAGCCCCGCCCCCTGCAACACTCCCCCCCTCTCCCACCTGGCTGGTGCCTCAGCTCAGGTGATTTGCAGCCTGACGGCAACTTTTTAACTGGTGACACAACTTTGCCAAACCAGGACAACTCCCTCACAATAAGTTCATCACTTATGAACGGGGGGGATATTTGACAACATCACCTTTTTCGCTGGTGTAGAGAGGGGTGTCACGGACACAAACGTGTCCTTTATAACCACGCCGTTTGTTACGACGGTGTTTGCTTTCTCCACCCCATCCACAAAAATCACCACTCCACCGTTCATTCTAGCGGCAGATTTTACACTTACCGCTCCGATCACCTTGGCTACAGCCAGACTGCAGTCCTCCACTGAACAGGGGAAACTTGGCGAGATTTTAATGCCATGTTGACTAGTCAAATTGTCAAGCACCATGATGACGCTAACAGCAGCAGCCGCTGCTGCGGCGCACAAAAGCCACAAGACCCGCTGACCGCAGCGGGGATTTAACACTAACACTTCCAACTACATTACCCAGAAAACCCGTGTCACGTGACACACGTGTACGTGTTGCCATTGGAAGCTGGTCCCACCCCCTGTAAACAGTGGGGGCAGAGGGAGTCTTCATAGTTTTCATTGTTTTGCCTGTTTTGCCGTCTCGCCCGAGCGATTTTCTAGCAGAAAAAGTTGAAAGCAGTACTATTTATTTGAGCGAGTTTTGTGGTAGTAGTATTGATCCATACGCGTCCCAGTCGCCTTCTCCAGGCGGAGTAGCCCTGGTCCAGTGCTTACAGGGAGACTCGCTGCTCCCTCCCTCCTTTTTTCATTGTCTCCCCATCGTCGTCCGATGAGCTATACCGGGAAACCATTGAAGAAGACGATCAACCCGGAATGTTTTGAGGTAATCTTATTGTAGAAAATGCCCTTCTATAGTGATCAGAAATCATAAGATGATCGCTACAAATAGATGCTTGGATAATTACTACTACTAGTCAGATCATGACGCCAGAATGACTCACCACGATGGCCCCCAGCCATTAGCCAGCACCTTTGGTGCTGGCTAATGGGGGGGTTGGTGTCGATCGGTTGGTCGGTGCATTGGTGCTGGCTAATGGCTGGAGGGGGGGTTGGTGTCGATCGGTTGGTCGGTGCAGTACAAATGTATCGTAGCAGGCATGCACGCATGGCAGTACAATTATTTTATATTGTAGCGTGCCTTATAGGCGATCTGATCTTTAGAGTAATGTTCGCTCCTTTTATTTACTGTCTACAAAGACGGAGAACAAACATGCATCGTTTACTGAAGCAACACGTGGTTATGATGACCTTGCTACAAGGATCGGAGGGGGGACGGGGAGTGAAGCTAACAGTAGCGTATTATATAAGATCTGTATGACGTTTCATTGACGTCTGAGCTTGCATGATAATCGCATTCATTGTATATTGTATACAATCATGATTGTACATTGTTTAGTGTGTCTCTGTGTGATGATGATGATGACGATGATGTCAGATAGCCTACGTTCCCCCCCCCCCCCCCAACTGGCTATTGGCCGGGCTGACTACAGCTAAATGTTTATTTTTATATATTTAGAACTGGCGGAGGAGGAGGAGGATGATGATGATGATGATGATGATGATGATGATGATGAAGACGAAGAGTCAAGACTGCGATGGAGTTCTCCGACACTGAACCGGATGCATTCATTCATTTCAGTTGTTGGTTTTTTTTTAATTTAGCCTACACACACACACACCGTCAAGAACAACTGGAATGCAGTGGTTTGGGGACACTGGGTAGTTTGGGGACAACTGTTTTGTATGTAGGCCTATTTATTTTCTGTAATATTTATTATAATTGTATTATGTTAGTAGTCATAAAAAATAAAAGACGCTTTTACAATGAGTTAGACCTGTCATGGCTATTTTGTTCACTATTCTGAGGTTTATGGTTTGACTAAGCGAGTTTCAACTGTGATTTACTCTGTAACGGTAGATGGTAAGAACCCAATTTTTTGTTATAATACAGTATACATTCAAGTCTATATTTTGATACATATCATGGGCACAAAGTCATATCAAAACAATGTCCTTGGATGTGTTTTTTATCAAAACTGTTTCTTCACAACAGGTTTTTGAGATACATGCATGAATAGACAAGGTACTGGTAAGACTATGTAAACATGGTATATATCAAAATGTGCGTTAGAATGTCTAATTTTACCCCAAAAAAAGAATTGAGTTTATATGATGTTCCAATTCAGAGATAGGGGGACTTAGCTGGATAGGTCAGATTGATCATGACTGACCATGCTATTTATAGATGGCAAAATATCTACAGTGGTACATGTGAGAAACTTTTTATTTTATTTTAATTGAACTAGACAACTCACCCTTTAAAATGAGATATTGCATGGCTATGTACGCCCAGCAGAAAAAAAGTTATTTAGAAAATAAAACTTCAACCGGGCATAACTTTTTTTGTTGTCCTAGAAACACTACCCAGTGTAAATGCAGGCTCTTTTAAATGGCTTCCAACACAAAAACTAAACATTTTATCAACTCATTTTTTTCCTGGAAGCAGACAAGCCAAGCTTTCTCTGAAGGTCTTTCGTTGTCACACATTCACAACAGAGAATTTTCAATAAATCATTCAAAAACGCCATTCTGCCATAGAGAAGTCCACAAACTATATAGAAATCCTTGAAACTCTCAAAGAGTTAAAAAGATAGAAAGAAACTCACTCACTCCGTAGAGACTCACTCCGCACCACCACTCCACACACGCTCGCACATGCGCACGAGAGAGAGAGAGAGAGAGAGAGAGAGAGAGAGAGAGAGAGAGAGACGTCCTGTGTCTCGCACATGTCAAAATTAATTGGAATAAAAAACAAATGATGTAGCCTACATGTATCGGGTCTGGATCGTATCTTGGTGAAGTCTTGCAGTGTGTGATGCCTTGTCAGCGATCAATCGTTTAGTGTGAAAGCCACCAAGATATTATAATGACAGTGTGAAATACATAACAATCTGATGACTCCCAGACAACTTTACCTGGTGTGACGGACGGACGGACTGATTGAAATGCTTGCAAATACTTACTTGGCCAAGAAGAAAATAAACTTTCTAAGAATCCAACTTTACCAGCAGGTTAATCTCTCACAGGTTAATCTGTCAGCACCACTGCCCTAAACATGTAATAATAAACACAGAAGCACCCAGGAGGAAGTGGACTAAGAAAAGGGAGGAGCCAAACTCAGTTCCTGTTTTTAAAAAAAACACACGTGTGAAGTGAGGGGCGCTCTTGTCGTAGTACATCATCCAATAAAAAAATGAATATACTTCTTCATGAATTAATTTGTCAATTTATCAACAACTCATCTTTTCACCATGATCATGTAAGATGACAACTGAATTTATGTGAAATTGCTCGTCTACATATGGCGTACATTCTCCTTTCATTGTTGTCAATAGCATTTAATGTTTGTGTTGCCGCAAAAGGCCGATTTGGTCAAATGTAAATTCTCCTTTCATTGTCAATGGCTAAAGTGACACGAGTTAAGGACAAAAAGCTGTATATAGGAGGGGCTAGTGCCCCTAAAAATCACACCTGTGTGAAGTAAGGGGCATTATTATCATCGTAGATCATCATGGCGTAAAATACACACTATGCCTATATTTATATTATTATTATATTATTATTTATACTATGCCTATAGACACTAAATTCCCCATTCATTGTCAATAGGAATGTAATGTTTGTGTAGGACGAAAATAGACACTATGCCTATTTGCTCAGACACTATGACGTTACATTCTGCATTCATTGTCAATGGGAATTTAATGTTTGTGTAGGACAAAGTTTGTGAAAAAACACTAAAAGCTGGATATCCCCTCAAAATAAGTGTTACTGAAATGGGTTCCCAGATTGCCAGAATGTAAACATTGACATGGCCAACATTCACACGAGAGTTGTGACTTACGTGTTTTCACTTTGGCAATAACAGGAACACTCTTCTTATTGTCGAGGACGGCATAGACGCTTATCAGGTACTCAACACGACTCTTCAGCCCCGGAATAGTGGCTAACTTCTGGTCGCCAGGCACACGCATGTCCAGCTCCAGCCCTCCGAGGGCCGTGGGGACGTAGGTGATTAGGTACTCTGTCACTGTCCTCTCATTGGCCCAGGACAGCTCCACGCTCTCTGAGGTGACCTCCACTACTGTCAGGTCTGTGGGTGGTGAGACTGTTGGAGAAGGTTGGACATTAGGGGATATATATATATATATATATATATATGGAAGAGAGTGTCAAACTATTAAAAAACGTCAATCTTACTGGTGGGTCAAACTGAACAAACTGAACAAGAGAGAAGAAAATATTGAAAAACTCAAACTCAATGTTAAAAAAAATAACAAAAGCTGAAATATTATGATGACAGTTATGTGTGTGCCTGTGTGGCACCTTATTTTTATCACAAGAAAATATTGGTACTTTTGACAAATCATCATTCTTGCTCATGCAATATCCCTATATGTTCTAGTCTTCAAGTACCCAATAGTTAGATATGTTTGTGTGTGAAATTCCTTGGCATCAGTGAGCCCAGAAATATCATGTGGTGTTGACTGAGAGCCTGGCATCGCACAAACTCCAGCTTTTCACCAGATGAGAAAAACTTGTTTTAATTTATTTTTTTATCCAAAATGACTTAATAGCACAGGCAGACTCTTCACATGTCTGAAATAAGTGTCAGAGCTGAAATGTAAATATGAAAGAAGTGCTTAAACATGTAGCTAGGTGTAATGTTAGAGTCCACAGAGGTGAACCTTTCAAGCCTGTTTTCTCAACTCGCTGTTTCTCTTCAAGACATGTGCATGTTTTTAGAATATCGTCCACAACTCAGAGCAGGTTTCCAAACAGTAGTTCAGGGCTGGCAAGTTTCAGGAAAAGGCAGTGTGAGACTTTAGTGTCCTGATGCGTTCGGCCGAAGCTATTCTTCTTCCTGGAGGTGCTGGCCTTAATACTACGCAGCCTCCTGCCCGAAGGGAGGGGGGCGAACAGACCGTGTGCAGGGTGGGTGGCATCCTTCATGATGCTGGCAGCCTTATTCCTGCATCTGCTGGTGTAAATGTCACCGAGGGCAGGAAGGCTGCATCCAGTGATCTTCTGGGCAGACTTCACCACCCGCTGCAGAGCCTTCCTATCTGTCTCAGAGCAGCTACCATGCCATACGGTGATGCAGGATGTTAGGATGCTCTCCACTGCACACCTGTAGAAGGAGGTAAGGGCAGGGGTACCCAGCCCTGCCCTCTTCAGCCTCCTCAGGAAGTACACATCAAACCGGATCGCTGATTTCTATTTTTTTATTATTATTTTGGCTTGGCCTTTCCTTCTTTAGCGGTCCTAGACCGGGATGCGCAACCTCGCTGCCGTCCGCATCCCATTATACAGGCTGACTAAAAAGCTGAATAACTCGAAATCTACGGAGCTCTCCGTGGTTTGGATAAAACGCGCAATGTTCGGAGGTCTTTGCTGATTATCCGGTGGTCTAGATGGAAACATTGGCGCTTTCTAGAGCAAGGATGGCTTCATTTTAGCTCGCTATCATTGACGCTATTTAGCATTAAACATGGACGCCCAAAACAGGATGTGGGTCCAGTGTGTGCTGCATTGAAATGGCCTCGGCAGTCTGAGGTTGGTTCTGCGTCCAGCAGGTGGCAGCATAAGTGTTAAGTAGGCCGAGTTGAGCTTCCAGGTCAGGTTGTTGGCAATGTGCACTCCCAGGTGCCTAAAACTGGGGACCACCTCCACAGCATCTCCACCGATCATTTATTTTGTCTTTTTGACATTGATGCAGAGGTTATTTGCCTTACAGCCATATGTCAGCAGGGTGTACCTGGGGTACCTTGGGGTACCTGGCCTTACAGCCATATGTCAGCAGGGTGTACCTGGGGTACCTTGGGGTACCTGGCCTTACAGTCAGCAGGGTGAACTTGGGGTACCTTGTGGTACCTGGCCTTACAGTCAGCAGGGTGAACCTGGGGTACCTTGGGGTACCTGGCCTTACAGTCAGCAGGGTGAACCTGGGGTACCTTGGGGTACCTGGCCTTACAGTCAGCAGGGTGAACCTGGGGTACCTTGGGTACCTGGCCTTACAGTCAGCAGGGTGAACCTGGGGTACCTTGGGTACCTGGCCTTACAGTCAGCAGGGTGTACAGCAGGGAACTCAGGACACATCCCTGGGTGGAGCCTGTGTTGAGGGTGATGGGAGAAGAGACGTTGCGGATCTTCACAGTCTGTGACCTAAAAGCACTTTCAAGAGTGAGCGGACCTCAGCGTTCAGCCAGGGTTTCTGCTTAGGTTGGATAGTAATAACCTTGGTGATGGTGACATCATCAACACACTTGCTTAGCCTAGGACAGATGACGTATATTCCTCCAGGTCCACACCACTAGCCTGTGGCGTCGCTGCCTCTCTGAAGATGTACCATTCGGTGCGCTCAAAGCAGTCATGGAGCATAGAGTCAGCTCCATTTGGCCACACAGTGATGGTCTTCTGTGTGGTTTGCCTGGACGCTAGCACCGGGCAGTAGATCAACATAATTGAAAAGTGGTCAGAAAGGCTCAGCTTGGGGCGGGAGACAGCTTTATATGCCTCCTTCCTGTTTGTGTACACACAGCCAAGTATATTATTTCCCCCGGTTGCAACTTTAACCTGCTGATGAAACCTTGGTAGAATGGCCTTCAGATCTAGCCTGGATCCAGCCCAAAGACCCCGCCCACTCTCTGAGTGGACTGCATCTCTTGGTCTGGTGTTGCGCTGTGAACCTATAATTTCTTCGGTACAAAAATGTATTATCCAATGAGAATCGGTGGTGGGGGGGTGGGTCTAACGAACAACCAATCAGCGCCGAGTCCCGTTTTCAGCGTCATCACGCAGCGCAACACACAGAGGGTTGAGGGAAATTCTAATCCCCTCCCCCTTGAAATCGCTCAGACAGGAAACAATGTCAGACTGAAGCTTCAAGAAAGCTTGATAATCAGGCTACTTCAGATCAACATGGTTGTAGTCGCCTGCTACCACATAGAGCGCCTCAGGGAGTTGATGAATGTTGATATCAAAACGTGGCATGAAATTCTAGGCCATTGCAACTACGAAGATGTGTTGAAATTGCAGAATGTAACTAAGGGTATGGAAATTAAAGGCGAAGTTGATATTTCCAAATTGTCATGTGAAGTGTGCACAAAAGGTACATTTGCTCAGAGCCGAAGCAGAGAGCCAGACCAAAGGGCTAAAGCTGCACTAGAACTTGTACACACTGATTTATTTGGACCGATCGATCCAACAGCTAAAGATGGATTCAAATACACTTTAACATTTACTGATGACTATTCAGGAGCAATTTTAGTTTATTTCTTGAAATCTAAGAGTGACACAATCAAAGCTACAGAGAAGTACATTGCTGATGTTTCACCTTATGGGAAAATTAAGTGTATTCAATCAGATAATGGTACCGAGTATGCTTCTGGTCTATTTCAAGCAATTTACCAAAATAATTGTGGACATATGCAGTAATGACTGCTGCTGTTATTCGAAACAGGTGTTTCAACAAGCATGTAGGACAGACCCCATATTGTATGTTGACAGGAAAGAAGCCAAACCTTTCGAGAATGAGAACATTTGGGTCACCATGCTATGCATACAAGAAAAAGTTGGATTCACAATGTGAAAAGGGTATTTTTGTAGGTTATGACAAAAACAGCCAGCTTATTTGGTGTTTTATCCTGACACAGGGAAAGTACTTGTAGCTAAACATAGATTGATAAAGTTCATTCAAAGGAGTGTCACTGAGAGTCAGACTCAAACAGAGCAAGAAATGGAGGAGGATGGTGATTTCAGTATGAGAAGGGCTGTAAACCATCTACCTAAAGTTAAGAAAACCAATGTAACTCTAAAAGAGACACAAGAACAAGAGTCAGAGATGAGTGATCTGGTTTACATTCAGGCAGGTGAAAGTAGCCAGAGTGCAACTTATCCACAAAGGGAAAGAAAACCACCTCAATATTTAAAGGATTATGAGTGTCAAGTAAAATCTGATGACCAAGATGATGTAACCTTTGATTATTGTTACAGAGTTATGAGGGAAAATGATACATTTACCCTGACTATACTGCCAGAGGGCAAGCAGTGGGGGGTGAAAACAGAAACAGGGGGATGATGCATTATTGTCACAACACAGTAAAACAAAAGAAAATAAGGAAAAATAAGTGTTCATTTGTGTTTGAGTGATAGATCTGATTATGTGATTTATTTATTGCTATTTATTGAGTATTTGAAAAGTAACATGTAATTGAGAAATTACATGGGTATTTGAAGTGTATTATTGTGACGACAGATGTAAAAGAGATGCTTACATTTTGCACATATTTATTGAAACATTTTATTGGTATTGAGATGGATGTTTTTATTGATTTTGAACAAAGTGATTATGTAAAGATGATGGTGTAAAATATATTGATATTCAAGTTTTAACATTAAGCTAACTGCATTTTTGTATTTACCAATATGCGATCAAGTGGGGGTGTTGAGATATGATCTATATTGTGTGTATATATGAAACCCTTATTCTGAAGGACTGAGATGCTACCCGGAAATGCCTGTTTACTGTGTGTATAAAACTGCTCAATAAACACCTCGCTTCAGTAGTGCTGAGCGAGTGGATGTGATGGAAGCTGCTGCCTACTGGTGTATTTATTTCCCTCCGTATATATCCGACCAGTCTCCTCTAGCTGTCTAGATTCTTCTTGTCGCTGTAATGGCAGCTCTGCTAACAGGTTCCTACAGACGTGCGCAGTCACGCGCTAATTATTTATTTATTTAACAGTAAAATCCGGTGAAACACTGTTGTAGGTAAGGAGTAGAGCAGGGTTCCCCAATAGGCGGCCCGCGGGCCATTTGCGGCCCGCGGAGCGCCCCCTTGTGGCCCCTGGAAGAATTTCAAAGGATTTTTTTAGGGGGTCCCAGATATAAATGGCATTAAATGGGGGTCAGTAGCCTATGCATGTCAAACTGGGCATCCTTTTCAAATGGGGTCTTGCCCTGAGACCTCGACCTCGTGCGTGCGGACTCTGCCCCCAGCCTGTGGTACCCTAGTCAAAATATGGCCCTTGAGGAAAATTAATTGGGGAACCCTGGAGTAGAGGCAGAGCGTCTCTCTCTCTCTCACTCACTCTCTATGCAGCATTGAGGGGGACGTGGGGGTGGGGGGATCATTTGGGGATAATGTTTGCTTTCAAAGGCAGAGTCTCACGGCTGTACAAAGTTGCTAATTAAGACTGCACTCCCAACGCTGCTCTCAATGTGTGGTCTGAGGACCTCAAGGGGTCTTTGAGGAAGTTCCAGGCAGTCCACAGCAAAATATGGAACATTTTTACCACTTTAATCCCATTTTATACTTTGAAAATAGCCAATCTACAATCTCACAACGCATGCCATTACTGCCCATTTTGAGCTTGTAGATCGACTATTTTTGAAACATTTTGATAAATCTTCAAAACATTTCCCTAGCAGAAAATAATTAGTAAATTATTATTATTAGTAAATATTCAGTAAAGTATTCTTGTGAAATATTCAGTAAAGTATATAAAAGAGCTCAAATGGTACATATTTTGAGCTTGTAGATCGACTATTTTTGAAACATTTTTATAAATCTTCAAAACATTTCCCTAGCAGAAAATAATTAGTAAGTATTATTATTAGTAAATATTCAGTAAAGTATTCTTGTGAAATATTCAGTAAAGTATATAAAAGAGCTCAAAGGGTACATATTCAGTCAACTATTACAAAAAAAAAGAGCTCAGACAGTCTTTGCGCAAACAGCCAAACACTCAACTCTCACCCCGAGACAACTCACCCCGAAAGTGAAGACAGCTCACCCCGAAAGTGAAGACAGCTCACCCCCGAAAGTGAAGACAACTCACCCCGAAAGTGAAGACAGCTCACCCCGAAAGTGAAGACAGCTCACCCCCGAAAGTGAAGGTGAGTTGTCCGGACTTTCGGGATGAGATGTCCGGACAACTCACTTGGAGGTGCGAAAAGGGTGAGTTGTCTTGTTACCCAATCGAATAAAGCGCCTTGGATAAAGGCGCTATATAAATGCACCATTTACCATTTACATAATTCACGGCAGCATTTTTCCCAGTACAGCTCTTATTTTGAAAAGCCACATTTCCATACTTCCGGAATTGATCATAAACTAAGAAGTTGGACGATGCACACACACACACACACACACATACACACACACACATACACACAAAATCCTGTTTTCTATATCAGTGGTTCTCAAACTATTTAATGTCATGGAGCCCCATAATTAGATGTATTTGGCCGCGACCCCCCATCAGAAATGTTGTTCCAGGGACCCCCCAGAATCAAATATTTGAGTTAAAACGTTCACTCTGAAAGAATATAGGCCTATATATTCACAAAGATTTGTGCCACATTTTCACGATTTTCAAAAATAGCTGATCTACAATTGGCTTGTAGTGCGACACTCTGTGCCACGCTATGAGCTTGTATATCTGCTATGTTTCAACAGCTGACGTTTAAAATAATGGTTAAAAGTAGATGCGTTTCCACCCTGAATGGGTTAAGTGAGCCAAATGTCTCGGCATGGACTCAGGCTGGATGCCGCTGGAGGCATCGGTCATAAACTTAGTTTATTGTAGTTTAATATGCCAGCATGCCAAATTGAAAATAAAGTTATTTATCTTCTTTCTTTGACAATTATTTACATGAAAATATGAAAGGAAAGAAAAGGCTAATACATTTTTCGGATGAAGTCTGATTTCATTTTCTATTCTACAGTACTACAGCATGACCTTGCATAGAGAAAAAAGCCCATGCACAAGGTGTGCCTATAGATAGAGCAAAAATAGCAGATCTACAAGCTCATAATGCATGTGTGCTTGTACGTAGATCAGCTATTTTAGCTATGAATACAGTTTGACTTGAGATATTGACTGTGTCTTGGGCAGAAAAGTTTGAAAACCCACTACAGAAATGCGATGATGATTTTATATTGTATTTATTTTGTCACTTGCCACCTAAGTTCTCTGTCGCTGGGGAAATCGTGTGCATTTACTAATGTGTGCTGATGATGAGGGGGGAGGCAGAGCCGCAGAGTGTAGAGTGGGACAGAGTTGCGAGATCAAAGGGTGCCTATGGGCTATAGTTCCAAACATTGCTCCTATGGCTGGAACTATCCCATTGCATAACCAAGGACTTTTGCCCGCATATTTCTGGAGGGTCTATTTTCTGTTCATTGAAGAGCTGGAGACCCCTTTACTGAACAAACGATTACTATCAGAATATAGTGGTTTAACAAAACATTTCGTTTTAACCAAAACATATCACTCACCCTACCACAAGGTATGTAGGCTGTCAAACTTATAATGCACCCTGTAGTAATAGTGTACTTACAAGGTATAATTACTTGCGCAAGCAGAGCGTGCAAGTAATGTTATCAGTCAGGTGCTACGATGCGCGTGTTCGGGGCCAGCACATGTTATGACGTCATATGCTGGCCCCAAGATGACCGTGCAGGTATGTTTTCCGTCATCCTACATAGCATATGTTCCATGACGTGATGAAGATATGTACCAATGTCCCTTAGAATGCACGTGATGATGATGTCATACGGACATACGGAAGCTGACCGTGCAGGTATGCTTTCCGTGAACCGTGATGAAGATTATGTACCAACGCCAGGGTATAATTGGTTGACGATGGTGACGTAATGATATGTTTCAGTGTCAAGTACATACGCATCAAACCACCCAACTAATCACATTATACCACTATACCACTCAGAAACTACATATACATACATATAGACATATACACATATATGGAAATATGAGCATATGACGTGATGAATATATGTACCAATGCCAGGGTATAATTGGTTATCGATGGTGACGTAACGATGACATGTTCCAGTGTCGGGTGGACTAAAGGTAATGTGTAATCTGACACCACTGCCATAACAGGCATAAGTAATCATTACCATACTTCAAAATAATACTTTTTCTCCTCCAAAACCAAGGTACGTAGCAAATAGCTAAACCTAATAATTCAATATTGCAAACGTTCCTTCACAGAGAGGCTGAGATTTGAAAGTTTGTAGCGGTCTACAGTACTTAACAGCACTTGCACTCGACAGAGTGCAGTTCTAGTTAACCTTGTTGTAATAGCTTAATTACAAGGTATATAGGCTGGAGTAGGCCTAAGTACACTATTTACACAATTAGAGGTGTACCACACATCGTTTGGTAACATTTCTGTAGTAATATAACACACAAGAGACGTGTAGCAGTTAAACTTTTATTTACAAACAATACTTCTATTTAACTAAAAAAAATAGAATTTAAACAAGTAAACAAAGTGATGCCAACAAGATAATGGACTTGAAGGGAAAAAAATAAACACACACACACACACACACACACACACACACACACACACACACACACACACACACACACACACACACACAATAATCAACAGAAAAGTTGTTTGTTTTATTCATTCATGTGATTCATATGATGTGGATTAAATTAAAGCAATAAACGACAAGAGGTCTCAGGTTACCGTGGATTTTACCATGGCTGAGAGGCATAGTGAGACCCGACGCATAGCGGAGGGTGTCTACCCTCTCAGCCATGGTAAAATCCACGGAAGGCTGGGACCTCGCGTGGCTTATTGCTTTTCTAAAACGGTTACAAACATATAGCAATATTAACCTCATAAAACTATGAAATTCACAAAAGTAGCTACGCTTTGCGCCACCAGAACGAGCCACACACTTCATTGTTTTGCTCGGCAAGTAGACTATATGACGGGAGAATAGCGCTTGATGTCTTTACGGGGCTGCCTGGAGCCACACATTCACAGTCATATGAGTGCGGGCGGTGCTTACACGCCCGCACGGCCAGCGTGTGTAAGGCAATCAAGTGCTCCCCTTCCCCAGTACAGCTACAAGGCTGGAGGATCAGCTGGGAATGATACAAAGTCATTGAAGGTGTGGATTATCGGTGAAATTTACAACGGTCACGTGACGGTAACCAGCCAATCAGAATCAAGTATTGGGACTAACCGTTTTAGAATGAACGATAATGCATCTGTCTGTGTGGGATATAGTGTCAACTCAGAATGCTAATTTGAAACAGGCATATGCTTCTTGTTGCTCATTATCTTCACATGTGCATTTTCACCAAAGCATTTGCAACAAACTGCAGCTAAAAGGATTATCTGCTTGTACGAGTCCTCATGTGGTCTTTCAAAATATTATTTAGACAGAAGCTTTTTTTGGGGGGGGGGGGGGGGGGGGGGTTTGTTTGGTCGTTGCAACTAAAGGGCTATTCCCCTGTATGGGTCCTCATGTGTGATTTCAGATTACTCATTGTACGATAGCCTTCACCACAAACTGTGCAAGCAAAGGGCTTTTCCCCTGTATGTGTCCTCATGTGTGTTTTCAGGTAACAACTTTTACTAAAGCCTTTACCGCAAACTTTGCAGTTAAAGGCCTTTTCCCCTGTATGTGTCCTCATGTGTGTTTTCAGGTAACAACTTTGAATAAAGCCTTTACCGCAAACTTTGCAGTTAAAGGGCTTTTCCCCTGTATGAGTCCTCATGTGTGTTTTCAGATTCTGATTTAGACTAAAGACTTTACCACAAATTTTGCAATGAAAGGGCTTTTCCCCTGTATGTGTCCTCATGTGTGTTTTCAGGTAACAACTTTGACTAAAGCCTTTACCGCAAACTTTGCAGTTAAAGGGCTTTTCCCCTGTATGAGTCCTCATGTGTGTTTTCAGATTATAATTTAGACCAAAGCATTTACCGCAAACTTTGCAAGCAAAGGACTTTTCCCCTGTATGAACAACTGTGTGCGCCTTCAGATGTCCCTTTTGATTAAACATTTTGCCACACTCTTTACAACTAAAACGTTTCTTCCCTGTGTGATTCTCAATGGAGTGAGTTTTTTTTGACGATGTCAGGTCCTGGGACAGCTTGTGGCTTGAAGACAATGTTTGTTCTTCCACATTTTGTGTCTTGCGTAAAGTCAGTGCTTTTACAACCGACTGACCTTCCCTGGTCTCCACCCAGTCATCACTGTCTTCAGTGACGTCAGATTCAGAACAGTGTGGAGAGAGGAACTGGTCATCTGTGGTTGGTTGTGGTGTTCCACAGCCGTCTAAATCAGTTTGTGTTTTCATGTGTTCACCACTAGATGGATGTGATGTTCCACAGTCCTCTACATCTGATTGTGTTTCAATGTGTTCAGGTGAGGTGCTGGCTACAGCCTCTGTCTCTCTGTTTTCATCCTCATCTTCACTTTTCACTGCTAGTAATGTCATCATTGACCCACCAGCCACCTCTGGTCTTTGAAGTAGCTCATCTTGTTCCTCTTTAATGTGTGGAGGTTGTGGTTCCTCCTGGACCAGACTGGAGCTCCTCTCCTCGTGTTCAGGGGAAATCTCCTCTTTACACACATGCAGGAAGTCTAGAGGAAGAAAATATACAATGAGAGAAAACCATTAAATGTTTCAACTTTACATTATTTCATGCAGTGTTTAGCTCTGGTAGTTGGATGAACTTCAGCTGTAAATATATTTTCCACTTGCAAACCATGTTTATTCTCATTCTTAAAAAAAAATGTAATTTACTGCAAACATTCAAAATTACCACCACATTAAAGTTAAGATGCGCCTGTTAGCCTGTGTGTGTGTGTGTGTGTGTGTGTGTGTGTGTGTGTGTGTGTGTGTGTGTGTGTGTGTGTGTGTGTGTGTGTGTGTGTGTGAAAGAGAGAGAGTGCATGAAACGTACTGATGTCCAGGTGGTTTTCGGGTTCCTGTTTAACCCTCCAAAACCTCTTCACCTTCAGGCTGGACTCTGCACACTGGTCTGCAATGAAGGAATAGAATAAAGACTTTCATAATAAGGAATTTGATGTGACATGAATAACAAAAATCTGTTGGCAATGCAAGGGACCATTTGGGAATTCAGAAGAGCTCAGCAAGAGCTGCAAGCTCCTCTTCATGAACTTGAGTTGAAACGATCAGTAGGCAGCAAGTGCAACATACAACATGTGGTGGAAAGGTTAACACAGCTGCAGGAAAAACGGACAAAGGAAGAAATCAACACTCTGGGAGAACAAATGGACTACATTAAAGCTGGGATCACAGGTATCTTGACATGCCGTTTACATCATCACACAGACATGCCCAAGGATATTCATTCTGCTGTTTCTCTCCCTGCCACGTCTTTGAACCGCCTCCAAACTTAATAGTATTATTATCTGACCATCTATTTGACAGGCAGTCTATTAATCTAGCCCCATCAGATCATGGCGGGGAATCAGCTACTGACAACTCACTCAACGTGTCTCCAACAGGCTTTTAATTTACACCAGTTACACATTACACATCTTCACTTTTCACTGCTAGTAATGTCATCATTGACCCACCAGCCTCCTCTGGTCTTTGAAGTAGCTCATCTTGTTCCTCTTTAATGTGTGGAGGTTGTGGTTCCTCCTGGACCAGACTGGAGCTCCTCTCCTCGTGTTCTGGGGAAACCTCCTCTTTACACACAGGCAGGTGCAGGAAGTCTAGAGGAGAAAACCATTACATGTTTGAACTTTACATTATTTCATGCAGTGTTTAGCTCTGGTAGTTGGATGAACTTCAGCTGCAAAAACAAATTTTCCACTTCCAAACCATAAGTTTATTCTCATTCTTAAAAAAATGTAATTTACTGCAAACATTCTAATTTACCAACACATTTCAGTTTAGATATGCCGTTAGCCTTACAAGACAAAAAGAGAGAGAGAGAGAGAGAGCGAGAGAGGGAGCATGAAACGTACTGTTTTCATCCTGGACCAGAATGGAGCTCCTCTCCTCCTCGTGTTCAGGGGAAACCTCCTCTTTACACACAGGCAGGGGCAGGAAGTCTAAGGGGGAAAGATACAATGAGGGAAAACACATTAAAAGTTTGAAATTTGAACATAATTTCATGCAGAGTTTAGCTTTGGTAGTTGGGCGAACTTCAGCTGTAAATACATTTTCCATTTCCAAACCATAACTTCAATCTCTTTCATAAAATATGATATTTACTGCAAACATTATAATTCCATTCCAGTTTGGATATGCCTATTAGCCGTACAAACAAAGAAAAAGGAATGTGTGCACGCGAGACAGACAGACAGACAGACAGACAGACAGACAGACAGACAGACAGACAGACAGACAGACAGACAGACAGAGAATGAATGAAACGTACTGATGTCCAGGTGGTTTTCAGGTTCCTGTTTAACACTCCAAAACCTCTTCACCTTCAGACTGAACTCTGCACACGGGTCTGCAGTGAAGGAATAGAATAAGTAAATTAAACATCTACTGATGCATGAACTCGGAAACATCATCAGTGTTGTAAACCTGGGATCATTGGGCCTCATGCGCCAATAAGTTCCTAACTTTTCCTCTTACATTTCTTCCTAAGTGAATTCCTAAGAGAAGTCCAGTCAGAGTCATGAAACGTTCTTAAGTAGGCAGAATTGTTCGTAAGCATGTTCTTATGATGATGAATCCAAATCATCATAACTTGAAGGGGTGTGCCAGTTAATTCAAATTATCATAGGTAAGATGCCCCATATATCCTAATTAGCATCCTAATTACCATAGGGAACCGCCCCACCAATCCCATATAAGGCATTGGGAATTCACTTTCCTACCCGTGTTCACCCAGGTGGGTGTGGTTTTGCATGACTCCATGGCCTTGCCTGCAGTCACACCTGTGTGTGACTGCAGCACACAGAAATCACAGGAACTCACAGAAATAAAGTTGAGTGAAGTCAAGAATACCTAAACTAAAGTCTAAATATGGACTCCAAACATTAAAAATCAATAATACTGTGGAGGTACTGAAGTGAACAGAAATGTTCAATATTTCAATATTCATGAATGTATTTTATTATTTATCTCACAATAGTCAACTTGTGGGGGGGGGGGGGATGATGGCGGGTGCATGGGGTGGGGGTTATGTGGTGGGTATGGTGCGTTTGTTTGGGTTGGGTTGTGAACTCTAAACCAGTGGTTCTCAAACATTTTCATGTCAAGGACCCCCAAATTGACATGCATTCTGCAGACCCCTATATGAAAATATTTTCTGCTAGGGAAATGTTTTGAAAATAGCCAATCTACAAGCTCAAAAAGGGCAGTAATGGGACGCGTTTGTGAGCTTTTAGATTGGCTATTTTCAAAGTATAAAATGGGATTAAAGTGGTAAAATGTTCCATATTTTGCTGTGGACTGCCTGGAACTTCCTCAAGGACCCCTTGAGGTCCTCAGACCAAACATCATGCAGAGGACGCTGATTTTCCTTTATGTTTTCAGATTGCACTTAAGAACGAAAAAGGCACCCTAAGAGTGCTCTACAGTGTGCGTAGATTCTGTTCTTACCTACGAATAAATCACAGCTAAGAAAAGATTGAGGGATCCCAAAACATTCTTAAAAATGTCCTAAGTGGGTCTAAGAACAAATTTCCTCTTAAGAACTTCTTAAGAACGGTTGGCGCATGAGGCCCACTGAGTGCCATAGTCCCGTGAGAGTACTGGAACATGAGCTCAGTATTGTGTATGTTTTTTTAGCAGAACCACACATAGATGCATCCCGTGCCGTCACCCAGGTTTAAATAAACGTATTATTCAGTGGTGTCATGGTGATTTGTTTACTGGTACCAGGGAATGTCACGCACGCGCACACACGTGCACGCGCGTGCATCGCGGCATGCACACAGAACGGAGCCTGCATATAACCTAAGTCTATGGTTAAATAGTGTATGAGAGTTTTAGACACACAACACAAACACAAAAGTAGACTTAAAATAGTCAGACAAACATCTTTACTGCGAAAATAAACAGTTTCTTCTGTTCTTTGATGGAGGAGGAGGCATTCTTCTTGTGTGCTGAACACCACACATGCAGCAGCAGCAGCCTATTGGAGCCATAGCCTACTGCTGTAAGTATGCATGCTTACCGTATAGGCTACGTGTGCTCAGGTAAACAGTTAAAGCTGTTGTTATGCAAAGTAGTAACCATTTGAATTCGGCACGGTACTTGACACGGCGTGAAAACTGGGGGTGGGGGGCTTTTTTATCAAAATATAATAAAAGCACCCGGGCGGTTAGTTCCACTGTCTGGGCAAATAAGCTGCCAAGCCAGCCGGCCGGCGTGCCGCGGGTTCGACTCCCAAGCCTGACGGCCTTTGCCGCATGTCACTCCCCATCTCTCTCCCCATCTCCTGTCTAATTGTACTGTACCCTATTAATAAAGGCAAAAAACGCCAAAAAAGAAAGTATATACAGTTGGGGTACAGCATTTAGTAAACAGAGCTATGTCACATTGCATCGTAATGTGTTGTTTCAGTCTGTGGAACATTACCTACCTTACCTTGATTGTTTTACCTTGCTGGCCACTGTACAGCACTTTGTAACATTGTTTCGAAAGGTGCTCTATAAATAAAATGTACTTACTAACTTACTACCTGCAGTCTGTAGTTTGACTGTTTGTGTGTGTGTGTGTGTGTGTGTGTGTGTGTGTGTGTGTGTGTGTGTGTGTGTGTGTGTGTGTGTGTGTGTGTTGCATCCGGTCATTGAGATGGATAGAAGTGTTTCGTTTCGCTCTTGCGCTAAGTCACAGAATGTTTCTTTCTACTCTTGTGGATTATGGACTTCTACTCTAATTCACCCTGGTTCTATCATCACGTGGACATGAGGAAAATGGATTACGAGAACAACACCACCGTAACCAACGAACAACACAGCAAGTTTTATCTCCTCGATAACAACAATGGATCTACCGGTAAACACCGTGGTCACGGCGCGGGTGGAATCCACGCGCTGTTAACCTGCAATCCGGCCAGAAGAAACAAACCCCTTTTTGGCAAAATCGACAGACTTTGTTGTATAATCTTGTTAATGGCAGGAGACATTCAACCTAATCCTGGTCCTATATTCACTAGACTACAGGCGAAGAGACTGATTTGCAGCCAAGAGGACACGGACGCAAGGACAACGGAACGGCTCGGGTTGGGCGCATACATCCTTCCACTGAGCAGAAGGAACGACGCTATAATCTCTAGCCCTCCTCCAAGCCAGACAACCGTGGATACAAGCGACACCGACCACCAGAGGCCACCACAGACCCAGTCAACAGTGCGTCGCCAGTGCAGAACCACTCAGCTAGACCACGGCACGACGGGCCAGGCCTACCACCGCCAGAGCCTCCTGAACCGACCGACGATCGACCCATCCCCCCACACCCTCCCCCCACCCCCCCTCGGCAAGATCCGCCCACCCCTTTGTCTACCTCAGACTACTACAACACAGACGACATCACCTCCATTATTGGCGCCAATGGCCTGCACGTTTTTCATCTGAATGTGAACAGCCTTGGACCTAAACTTACCGAAATCAGGCAACTTTTTCAAAACGGTAAGGCCCACGTCCTGAGTTTCTCTGAAACGAAACTTGATGAATCTACCAAAGATCCAGAAGTTGAAATAGAGAACTATTCAATCATCAGAAACGACAGAAACAGACATGGTGGTGGTGTGTGCATGTATATTCACAAAGACACTGAATTCATTACTCGTACTGACTTGCAGCATGATGAAATAGAAACTGTGTGGGTTGAAATAATTTTCAAAAATGCTAAATCAGTATTAGTTGGTACCATCTACAGACCGCCTGACCAGCATGGGTCCTATGCTATACTGTGTGCTTAGCTGGGAAGGAACATGTAGAGAAACTCCTGATTGGCGATATGAATACAGATATGCAACATAAGGAAGCACCTGTGTTTAAGTCATTCAGTAGGTTCTGTGATCTGCATAGTGTCAGTCAGCTAATTACCCAACCCACAAGAGTGTGTGATTCTTCTCAAACTGTCATTGATCTCATTCTGTCCTCGGACAAATCCAGAATCTCCAAGAAAGGGGTTATTGTATGCGGGCTTAGCGATCATTTTATGATTTTTTTCCCCCCGCATTTCTGTACCCGCAAAAAACAAAAACTTATGTCTGGCTGTCACAAACAGTCATATCTAGAGACCTCAAAACCTACTCTAGAGAGGCCTTTAACCTGGAGAGTCTGGATTGGTCCGATGAGCTCACGAGCACACTAGTCGAAGAAGCATGGCTTGGCTTCAAAACCAAATTTACATCAGTATTAAACAACATGGCTCCTTTGCGAACCATCAGGGTCAAAACCTGCTCGGAGCCATGGATGAATTCGGACATACTGACTGCAATGAAAGCCAGAGACAAAGGCAACTAGGCATCCTAAAAACCCAACATAACAAGCTAAGAAACGGTGTAACTGCCATGACCGAATCAGCTAAAAGAAACGTTATCAATGATAAAGCCGAGGAAAACAAAAACAATCCTCGGGAGCTCTGGAAGCTACTAAACAACCAACTAGGCTGCGGTCAGAAACTAAAAACCAGGTTTACAAACATCAACATCAAATCGGACGACACCCTCATCACTGACAGGCTTGATGTAGCCAACTACTTAAACATCTTCTTTACAAACATTGCAACAACGCTGGCTAACAAACTGCCCTCCCACTCTGGGCGTTTTGGTGTAGAACACATCAATGCCTTCTACAAAAACCTAGCCATGACAATATTCCGTCCAAATTTCTCAGAGACTTAGCCATCTCTATAGCTCCAATCATCACCCACATAGTAAACCTCTCCATCAAACAGGGACAGGTCCCCCAAGATTTCAAACTGGCCAAAGTAACCCCTCTGCAACAGGAAAGGGAGTAAATTAGACCCCGGCAACTACCGCCCTATTTCTATTCTAAGCTCCATCTCGAAAGTGATGGAAAAAATAGTCTATGAACAGGTTGAAAAGTATCTTGCCACAAATAAATTAATGTACGAGTTCCAATCTGGTTTCAGAACATCCCACTCCACTGTGCCTTCTCTATTTGAGCGACCACATCAAACACGAGGTGGATGCTGGCAAATACTGCAGCATGGTCATGCTGGACCTCCAAAAGGCTGTTGACACCGTGAACCACTCCATACTGGTTAACAAGCTAAAAGCACATCAGTGAGCTGGATGCAATCCTACCTGGAGGGGAGAACAGATGGTGGAGGTGAACGGAACACTGTCCCCTCCCCTCCCAGTGAGCTGTGGCGTTCCAAAAGGAAGCATACTAGGGTCTTTACTGTTCCTAATATATGTAAACGACATGACATCAGCTTGTTCCTGTTCGCAGATGACTCAGCACTGCTGGTCTCGGACAGGAACAAACTGCAGGTTGAAAAGGCCCTCAGCTCTGAACTCGGTAGAATCTGCACCTGGCTCACTGATCCAAACTATCTTTACACCTGGGAAAAACTGAATCAATTCTCTTTGGATCTAGTAGTAATCTCAGCAAGGCAGATGGCTTCCTGGTTAGAGTGGGTGACAATATTATCACACGAAAATATGAAATTACCTACCTAGGTTCCATCCTGGAGGCTAATCTTTCCGGTGATAAAATGGCCACCAACGTAATCAAAAAAGTCAACCAAAGAACAAGATTCCTTTACAGGATCTCCTCACTGGTCAACAAAAACACCCTGAAGACCCTAACAGGAGCCCTCGTACAAGGTTTCTTCGACTATGCACCTCTTGGTACCACAGCACCTCAAAGGCCATTAAAACAAGGCTCCAGACTTCCCAAAACCAACTTGTCAGGCTCCTACTTGGCCTCACTCCCCGAACCCACCTCACCCCTGCCCACTTTGACAGGCTGGAATGGCTTAGGGTTGACGACAGAGTACAGCACCTTGCAATGGGTCTGGTCCACAAGATTCGCTGGCTACACCACCAAGATACCCATGTACCTGTCTAAATATTTCCTTAATGTCAACAAAGTCCACACCCACAACACCAGAGGGAGTTCAACAAACCATGTGCAACCCAGATTCGGCACAATCAAGGGATTAAATTAATTTCGCTCCTATGCCACCAAAATGTGGAACGCCCTACCAACAGTCATTAGGACATGTGAATCCCTTGACTCCTTCAAAACTGCTCTCAAAGGGCACCTACAGACGGCTGCAATTCGAAACTGGCCCCTATAAAATTTGAAAACCCCCACCCACCCGTTTCCCTAGCCGCAATTTGCAACTCTAGATTTTTTTATAATGGCATGAATCTAGAGTTGCAATACCCTCCATTGACTCCCCACTCATCATTTTGCGTTTGCGATCTGCTTGTCTTAAACGACGTTAAACTCACCAACATTGCAGCTGTAGTCCAAACTTGAATTATTCTCTTTCAATCTGCAAAGCTTGTTTTTCATAAAAATCCCCCGTAGACATGTTATGAGCTACTTTCTGTCAAGAAGAAGAAATGTTGGAGTTTGGAAGCGCTCGTTTTTATTAAGGGGTCGCGCTGCTGCCTCCTGCATTATGTGCAAATGCGAAACAGATGCATGCAGGGACGTTCAGTGACTTACGACGAGCGCTTCCAAACTCCAGCACTTAGAAAAAGAATCACTTGCACAGAATTTCTTGACAGAAAGTAGCTCATAACATGTCTACGGGGGATTTTTATGAAAAACAAGCTTTGCAGATTGAAAGAGAATAATTCAAGCTTGGACTAGAGCTGCAATGTTGGTGAGTTTAACGTCGTTTAAGACAAGCAGATCGCAAACGCAAAATGATGAGTGGGGAGTCAATGGAGGGTATTGCAACTCTAGATTCATGCCATTATAAAAAAATCTAGAGTTGCAAATTGCGGCTACCGTTTCCCCTCACTGTATGTTTCTTTTCCCTTTTTACCTCCTATGATGATTTCTTTTTGACTATATAGTTGTGTATATTCGTACGTCTCTAAATGTTTTGATGAATTGAAAATGGTGGGCCCTATTGTAAACAAGTGTAATGCTTTATGGTGTCGTCCACTCACTGCTAACAGTTTTTGTATTGAGTTGTACTTGAAATGTACTGTAATTCTGCAAACTGTTAATAAATCAATCAATCTATCTATCTTTATGATGAATTCCCCTTCTGCTCTTTGTTGTTTTGATGAATTGAACAAGGTGGACCCTCTTGTAAACAAGTAATGCTTTATTGGGTCGTCCACTCACAGTTTAACAGTCTTTGTATTGAGTTGTGCTTGAATTGTACTGTAATTCTGCAAACTGTTAATACATATTTCAATCAATCAATGTGTGTGTGTGTGTGTGTGTGTGTGTGTGACATGCGTGTGTGTGTGTGACATGCAAATCCCTTGACTCCTTCAAAACCGCTCTCAAAGGGCACCTACGGATGGCTGCAATTCGAAACTGGCCCCCGTAAAATCTGAATCCCCCCACCCCCCCTCTTTTCCCCTCACTGTATGTTTCTTTTCCCTTTTTACCTCCATTATGATGAATTCCTGTTCTGTTCTTTGTCTATATAGAAGTGTCTATTTGTACGTCTCTAAATGTTTTGATGAATTGAACATGGTGGACCCTGTTGTAAACAAGTGTAATGCTTAATTGGGTCGTCCACTCACAGTTAACAGCCTTTGTATTGAGTTTGTGCTTGAAATGTACTGTAATTCTGCAAACTGTTAATACAATTTTCAATCAATCAATCAAAATGTGTGACAACATTACCTGCAGTGTGTAGTTTGAAGTTATGTAGAGTCTCCATCTCTCTCTGGAAAAGGTTGTACATGAACCATGCAGCTGCAGTGAGGCGCTCCAACACAAACACTCTGACATCATGTTGCACATGACAAACATCAACACTTTGTTGTTTTTCTAAAACATATAAAATCTCCTCTCCCACCGACGTCATGTGTTCATTTATCTTCAGCCGTACAGACTCCATTTGACACGTTTTCTCCTCCTTTATGAGACGGTTTTCACCACGAACTGTGTTCACACCAGTGACCAGCATGTAACAAAACCTAACGTTTATTTGTTGTGGAAAAAACGACACGGTCTACTACTAGGTCTACTTCCGGACGTTTCGGCTTCCGGATCAACATGATTGACGCATGCGCAGTAATGTATCCAGGCACTGTTGCTTGAATACCTTTCGCCCCCTGGTGGAGGGGATGTGTAACTGTCACTGCATGATAGTCAGATGGATACTGTTTTTTGTCTCCACCAGGCCGAAGGCATGGGGAGAGAGTATGTTTTGCACTCCGTCCATGTGTGTGTGTGTGTCCTTCCTTCCGTCCGTCCGTCCGTCCTTCCGTCCGTCCGTTATCAGCTAATCTCCGGCACCGTTGGCCCGATTTATGCCAAATTGTGCACACACACTCCCTGGATGCCAACGACGAACCTCTGCCCCAAATATTCCTCAACGGCCTGTTATAGCGCCACCATGAGGCCGATTTAGGCAAAACACATTTCTGTAGATAACTCGTACACATTTTATCCATACATCACACAATTCGGTATACACTATCTCCATAGTCATGTGATCAAGACAGATCTGCACAATTTCCCATCTTCCATCCTGATTGGCTAAGATTGGCTTCCAAAGCTCACATGATTGGTCCGTTTCGAACAAAATGCCACAAATCACAAACACAGTGTCCAATTTCCATCAAATTATACACGCACATTTCCACTAGGCCGAGGATGACATGCCACTATTTCTTTCCCAAATCAGCCTCAGGGTGGCGCTATAACAGGCCAATTCCTGTTTTTACCTATAACTGCATCGACAACTTATGTATACGCACTCCCTAGAGGCCATGGAAAAACATTTTCCCTGCATCCCTCCACATCTGCCGGTTATAGCGCCACCATGAGGCCGATTTCTGCAAAACACATTGTTTATGTTAGTCGCACAGATTTCATCCAAATCTCACGCAAATCGGTACACATGATCTCTGTAGTCATGTGATCAAGACGAGCCTGTTGGATTTCTCAGATTCTACACTGATTAGCTAAGATTGCCTTCCAAAGTTTTCAGGAGTAGCCCGTTTTGTACAAAATGCTGCACATGTCCTGCTCATCCAGAATTCTATCCTCAGAGATGCTATGAGTGATCTGGCTCTGCATTTCCTCAACAAAATGAAGAAAATTGTTGCAAGAAACAAAAAAACATGTTTATATTACTCCTAAACATTTTGCCAAACATCACACACACTCCTATCCTCCTGGTGGAGACCTGTGCCCAGAAGGGCACTTTTTCTAGTATATCATCGTTCAATATCATCTAGTATGCATACATTAGCCTATACCTGCATGATGCATCCATCTATCAGTCTTCAGGACAGTTCTTGCCCTGATGAAGACCATATGAGAGGTCGAAACATGTTGGCTTTTATGGAATAAACTTTGTTTTAAATTTCATTTCCTCTTCTCCACATTTCTCGAGTGCTCGGATCTCTCTTTCTTTTGTTATAATTAATTCCTGTTGATCCTAGAAGCACCATGAACTTTCAACGCATTTTTAATCTCCTGTGAGCTCCCGGTTGTCTTCTGTGTTTTTCTCTGAAAACAAAACAGGTGCTGATAGAATAGCTTGTGCTATTTTGGCAAACTTGAATGGTGGGGTTGTATTCAGAGAATGAACCTTCAAAAAAACAGAAGACGACAATATTTTTTTAATTGTGACAAACACAGATCACAAACTTCTGTCAGATATGTCGTTCAATTAAAATGTAAATAATTTAAACAGGGGCTGGACAGTAGGCTATGGACAAAATAACATATTGCAATAATCAATAGTGTGATGAGAATTGCGACCAAGTTTACTATGAAAACCTTCATATCCTGTCAGTCAGTCGGTCGGTTGGTTGGCCGGTCACGCCTCCATATGGTCACACCTCGTGACATGGCACACCACCATATATGGCCGTCTCCATATACGAAGATCACGAAACTGACCTCATCAAACCCTGGATAGCCATACATGGAAAAGACTGGATCATCACCTAGATCTGCATATATGGTTCCGGCCATCAACTCTACATCTGACCTCAAACCTCAAACCCTTAGATCTCCATATATGGAGCTGACCTGTTCTGACATTCCATATGTTGGTCCTTCCCCACCCGTCCTTCCTCTTCAATGTCTCCCTTTTGACTGATATACCTGCCCATTAAAACTCTAGACGGGCCCGCCCTAAAGTTATTAGTGCAGTCGCGCCCGGCAGCCGGCGAAAACTAGAGTTCTCAACAGGCCCGGAAATTAAGGCCCGACCCTCCATGGCCCTCATCAAACCCTGTACACTCAAAAACACTGCCTCCGCTGCCACCCTTAGATCTCCATATATGGAGCTGACCTGTTCTGACATTCCATATGTTTATCTGACCTAATCAAACCCTGTACACTCAAGACACTGCTCCCGCTGCCACCCTTAGATCTCCATATATGGAGCTGACTGACCTGTTCTGACATTCCATATGTTGATCTGACCCCCCATTAAATCACCAGCGCTCGCCCAGCAGTCTGCCGTCGCTTCTCGCCCTCAGGGCGTCTTAATAGTATCACACTCTGGAGTAGTTTGTAGATCTAGCAGATCTACTAGCTCACATGTCATCGTGACACGTTAGCTTGTAGATCTGCTATATCACAATATTACGATACATTGCCCAGCTCGTAAAATATATTTATATAGCATGATCAGCTGTGGTCTGACGTAATGTCTGACGTAATGAAATCACACCCGGATGTGATTTCACAACTGGCTTTTTTTGTGCAGAAAAAATGAGCATGGTTGCTACGGTCATCCAGTTCACCCGGGTGTGATTTAATTACGTCAGAAATTATTTTGAACATAGCAACCATGCTCATTTTTTCTGCACACAAAAGCCAGTTGTAGGAGTGGTTTACACCACTCAAAAAGAAAGAAAGAAAATCTAGGACAGTGGTTCTCAAAGACAGACAAGTGGGGTACTGGGACCCTGAGGTTTCCTAGGGGGTTCCAAATGGACCCTGAAAGGTGTGTAGTAGACAATCTGCAAGCTCACAATGTGCCAATCTTGTAGTAGATATGCTTGTAGTTTCTGCTAAAAATAATGTTCGCTTCAGAATAGGGATGTTAGGGTTCAAGAGGTTAATGTAAATAAAATAAAAATATCCTATAACACAAATATTTGTGTGATACAGTAGGGTGGTCCTCACATATATGTGAAGGGCTGTCCCCAGATGACAGTGAAGTGACAATGTAAGGACCTTTACGACGTTTTAACACTAAATAAGAAATAAAGAAAAGAAGGACTCGGCTACTGCATAATAAGTAATCAATTACAATTTAGGCATTTAGCATCCAGAGCGTTTTAAAGTATGCCGGAATGGGGAATTTTGGGTGCCTATAAGCTCACCTATTCTCAATATTAAATCAAAAAGACAAAATAAGACTTTGCCTGCTATGTATGTTTATCATATACCTTTTAAATTTGCACTTAAAAACATGCTTGACAGTAACTGTAACCAAATAATGGCCTGTGCTGGCCGGTGCAAAAATAAATAACAGCCTACTGCAAATAACGGCCTGGTTCCTTATAAACGCCCGGGGTCCGAATCGAATTTGCATATTAACAGCTCGGGCTACTATTTGGTAATATACGGTATTTTGTTTTCAGCCCTTAAATAATTCTAATTGCGGAGAAAAAGGCGTAAAAGGCAATAAGGTTTAGGTAGATACAGAGTACCAATCAGATAACAGTGTGTAATTAAAAAAACAAAACAAAAACCTAGCTCACAGCATGTCTCTTTGTGGCGCACTGCGAGCTTGCACATCTGCTCTTATTGAACATTTTTGAAACATCTTGAAATTGTTTTAATAATTTCGATTTTTCAGGTGGAAGTCTCTGCAGCCAAATATAATTTATATCCATTTGGCTGTCCTCCTTTGCACCATAAACTTTGAGAACTAGTGACTTAGAAGGACCAACAGCCCAATTACTGCTGCAACAGTAATTGGGCGAGGAACCGAGCGATGGAAATAAGTATGTTAAATTAAGACAGAGCGCTGCCATGGCGTTTATGTTGAATCATGGTCGTGTAATGTCCTTTTGAGCATCAGTGCTGCCACTACGTTGGAATGGACAAGAAAAGTAGAAACACAATAGTAATGGAGTCGATCAGGTGATAAATAGACTTGTGTCTTCTCTTCCTGGCCTTCTTGGTACTTTATTTAAACAATAGATTTTTTGACCTTAGGGGGATCGAGATATCAGCTCATTTCTAATTGCAAATATGTAGAGGTTAAAATGAACTAAATCATTATTGCTGTGATGTGATATTTGGTTTTTCACTTTATTCACAGGGTCTGCAACAGGGACAGAAGCTCCTTTTAGGAAGTCACGCATGGACAAGTGGACAAGTTGTAACTTGTGTTCCATCCTGACAGCTTCAGTACCATTGCTAGCAGCATCTTGGCAGAACACTTTTTTTTCTGCATCAATCTCTGGGTGTAAAAATAAAGCCTGTAATTACACCTGCCTGGACATTTATTTGAATATGCTCATATGTTATATGTATCATGTTTTCAACCTAGCTTAATGTATTAACTGTGCTGTCAAGAGAGTGTGCTGTGGTTAGTTTACAGCTCTGCAATATCATTCTGCACCACACTGGTTATTATTCGTCTTGGGTTGTGTAATTGTATGTCACGGCAATCACGGCATCTGGCACTGGTACTCGACTATTCAGAACATCACAGACCACAGCTTATGCTAACGAGTTATGTACACATGGCTACTCGACCGACACATTAAGGTGAGCTTTTATTTCTGAGTTTTATTTCTGAGCTTTGTATTGGCCATTTTGGCTACATGAATGAGATTTAGAGCCCAAAAATAATAATAATGAAACACAAGTCAATGTGGTGAAGCAAAACAGTATGTTTTGGGAAGTTCAAATACGCCAGACTATGACACAGCATTCATTTAAATCCTTAAAGGACCACTTCACCACTTTTCAACCTATCTTCATATAATTGGTCCTCACTAATAATCATGATAAATAAAAATGGCACAGTTCTTTTCTACTCAGTCTGTGTCTCATAGGAGGGCTGTGGGCAGTTCAGAAACTAGTCCACCAGTGACATCATCGTTATGCAGATTTATTTTAAACAAGATTTATTTTTACAAAAATGTCTAGATTTGTATTATCGTGAGAGCAATGATTTCCATTTTCACATTGCAACTTTTCAGGACTAGAAAGCCTGCAGTTTCTATTAGCTTGGATTCCCCATCGATAATACACAGACTGAGTAGAACAAAATGGTGCCATTTTATCATGATTATTAGTGAGGACCTATTATATGAAGATGGGTTGAAAATGGTGAAGTGGTCCTTTAACCTTTTTGTAATATCGTAACATTGCAGTTTTTAATGAAAAAACATGTATGGATTGGATTCAGTTTATTCTTATGTAGTCCTTATGACGGTTCCCTAGCTGTGCAACAGGTTCCCCACGGTTGTATTTTACACGTAGCACCCACTCCATGTGGATCCCGCCCCCTTCTTCTCTTGAAAGGCTGTTCATTTGATACGCAATGCAGTGGACCACGCCTCTGCTGCACAAGAAAAACTGTCCTGATATGGAGCGTCTGCCATTGCATTGCGACGTCGCCTGAACCAATCAAATAACCAATAACATAGCAGAGTGCAGATCACAACCAATAAAATTGTTTGGGGCTGCGAAACCTCGCTCAAATAGAGACTCTGCGTCTGTGAGCGAATCAAATATTTGAGTTAAAACGTTCACTCTGAAAGAATATAGGCCTATATTCACAAAGATTTGTGCCACATTTTCACGATTTTCAAAAATAGCTGATCTACAATTGGCTTGTAGTGCGACACTGTGCCATATGAGCTTGTATATCTGCTATGTTTCAACAGCTGACGTTTAAAATAATGGTTAACAGTAGATGTGTTCCCGCCCTGAATGGGTTAAGTGAGCCAAATGTCTCGGCATGGACTCGGTCATAAACTTAGTTTATTGTGGTTTAATATGCCAGCATGCCAAATTGAAAAAAAAATTCTTTATCTTCTTTCTTTGCCAATTATTTACATGAAAATATGAAAGGAAAGAAAAGGCTATAGGCCAAATACATTTTTCGGATGAAGTCTGATTTCATTTTCTATTCTACAGTACTACAGCATGACCTTGCATAGAGAAAAAAGCCCATGCACAAGGTGTGCCTATAGATAGAGCAAAAATAGCAGATCTACAAGCTCATAATGCATGTGTGCTTGTATGTAGATCAGCTATTTTAGCTATGAATACAGTTTGACTTGAGATATTGACTGTGTCTTGGGCAGAAAAGTTTGAAAACCCACTACAGAAATGCGATGATGATTTTATATTGTATTTATTTTGTCACTTGCCACCTAAGTTCTCTGTCATTAGACTGGGAGTTGACTGGGCTATTGGGATAGAGCTGTGTTGTAGTGACAAAAAGTTAATCATTTTAAATGTGTACACACCATATGAATGCTATAATAATGAGGATGAGTATCTCAGTAGAATGGCATTTATTATGTCTTTTATTCAGGACAATCCCTCTACTTGTATCTACGTTATTGGTGACATGAACGCTGATGTGTCTGATGCTAACTCCTTATTTGGTAGGCATTTAATGCAATTTTGTGTAGACAGTGGGCTGATTTTATCCAGCAAGGTACTTTTGCCTGAGAATAGCTACACTTATATTAGCGAGGCTTGGCATAGTACCTCCTGGCTTGACCATTGCCTCTGTACAGTGGATGCCCATGACTCTATAGAGAACATGGAGATTGTCTATGAGCTAGCTACCACAGACCACATACCCGTTCGGGTAATGTTAAATACAGGCAATTTACCCATGCTGCTGCCTGTGGATAACAGCTCAAGTACAGGCAGAATTAATTGGTCTAAACTAACCAAGAAAGATCTAGATAAATATGTGAATCTTTCTGATGCTCTGCTGGGTAAGATTAAGCTACCTAAAGATACTTTATTGTGTCAGGACATGAACTGTAAGAATATGCAACACTGTGAGGAATTATCTTCCCTGTATGAAGCTATTGTGGAGTCTCTCTGTATTTCCAGTAGGCCTCTCTACAAACATGGATGTAAAGTTTATGCTACTAAGCCTGGGTGGAATGATCATGTTCAAGAGCTTCATGCTGAGGCTAGAAGGGCTTTCAGGAGTTGGGCTGAGTCTGGAAAAAATAGACAGGGCCCTCTGTTTGAGGAAAAAAAACGCACTAATGCTAATTTTAAATATGCCCTTCGGTTTATTAAAAGAAATGAAAATATAATGAGGTCAGACTCACTGGCAAAGAAACTGCAAAATAATAATGTGAATGATTTCTGGAAGGAAATAAAAATGATAAATAATTGCAAAACCTCTCTCCCATCGAATATAGATGGTGTGAGTGGTTCGGATGAGATTTCACAGCTATGGAAGAAGCAGTATTCAGAGCTATTCAACTGTGTACAAAGTGAACTGTTTGAAGTTGAAAATGTTGATTTTAATGATGAGATGATTGTTACACCTGCAGAAGTTCTTGAAGCAGTATTGAAGCTGGAGATAATAAGGCCTGCGGTCTGGACAATATAACAGCGGAACATCTCAAACTTGCCAGTAGAACACTGTGCCCTCTGGTGGCCATGTGTTTTAGAGGTTTTCTTACGCATGGGTTTTTACCTGTTTCCATGCTCTCTGTGGTACTTGTGCCTGTCATTAAAGATAAAGTGGGTAAGGTAAACAGTTCAGATAATTATAGGCCAATAGCCCTGGCCAGTGTTCTGTCCAAAGTACTTGAGACAATTCTACTGAGTAGATTAGAGAGGTCAATTTTGTCGGCTGATAATCAATTTGGCTTTAAAAGAAAACATGGCACTGATTTGTGTATTTTTGCTCTCAAAGAGATCTTAGATAAATATGGTAGGCAGAACTCTACAATGTTTGTTTCTTTCATTGATGCTTCCCGGGCATTTGATCGCATCAATCATGAAAAGCTTTTTTCTAAACTGATACAAAGAGGGGTCCCCAGGTTCTTAGTCAGAATCCTGGTGTTCTGGTATGCTCACCAGACCATGAGTGTAAAATGGGGGAAGTCAATGTCTGCTCCCTTTCATGTGATCAATGGTGTCCGTCAAGGGGGAATTTTATCTCCTTTTCTTTTTAATGTTTATATGAATGACTTATCATTGTCTTTAAATACATGTGGTACAGGGTGTAGGGTTGGTGACTCACTAATTAACCACCTGATGTATGCTGATGATTTGGTCATTTTCAGTCCGTATAGTGCTGGTCTCCAACAGCTTCTGGAAGTATGCTCACAGTATGGTCTTGATTTTAATATAAAATACAATGCTAAGAAAAGTAAAATAATGATAATCCGAAGTAGGGAAGACAGACATTCAGCCTTTCCTGACTTCCATCTGGCTGGCACTGCTCTTAGTGTGTGCAGCGAGTACACTTATTTGGGCCATATCATCTCTGATGATCTCTCAGATGACAAGGACATCTATAGACAGCGACGGAAGCTGTATGCCCAAGCAAACATGCTGTGTCGCAAATTTAGCATGTGCTCGGTTCCTGTGAAGATATCGCTCTTTAGATCCTTCTGTACACCGCTGTATACTGCACACCTATGGTGCCGCTATAGACAAAGCAGCATCAGAAGACTCACAGTGGCCTATAATGATTGTATGAGGCTGCTGTTGAGAGTGCCAAGAAGCTCCAGTGCTAGCCAGATGTTTGTTAGTGTCGGAGTACCTACCTGCTCTGCTGTACTACGTAACCTTATGTACAGATTCATGTGTAGGGCATCTGAGTCAATAAACGACATCATTTCTGTAATAACGGACCCTAAACGCAGTTCACTCAGGTTCTCATCGAGACTGTGGAACCACTGGCGCACATGTCTGTATGTCAGAAACTGAACAGTGTGGGATATGTGCATATATGTACCTTTTTTATTTATTTTTATTTTTTGTATTTACTGTTATATTGTATTGTTTGTGATATGGATCCTCCTGGGTCTGAAATAAAGATTGATTGATTGATTGTCGCTGGGGAAATCGTGTGCATTTACTAATGTGTGCTGATGATGAGGGGGGAGGCAGAGCCGCAGAGTGTAGAGTGGGACAGAGTTTCGAGATCAAAGGGTGCCT
This sequence comes from Electrona antarctica, assembly GCF_951216825.1. NCBI lineage: Eukaryota > Metazoa > Chordata > Actinopteri > Myctophiformes > Myctophidae > Electrona > Electrona antarctica. The sequence goes on along the minus strand of NC_136798.1, from coordinate 43,081,445 downwards.
ATGGGCTATAGTTCCAAACATTGCTCCTATGGCTGGAACTATCCCATTGCATAACCAAGGACTTTTGCCCGCATATTTCTGGAGGGTCTATTTTCTGTTTATTGAAGAGCTGGAGACCCCTTTACTGAACAAACGATTACTATCAGAATATAGTGGTTTAACAAAACATTTCGTTTTAACCAAAACATATCACTCACCCTACCACAAGGTATGTAGGCTGTCAAACTTATAATGCACCCTGTAGTAATAGTGTACTTACAAGGTATAATTACTTGCGCAAGCAGAGCGTGCAAGTAATGTTATCAGTCAGGTGCTACGATGCGCGTGTTCGGGGCCAGCACATGTTATGACGTCATATGCTGGCCCCAAGCTGACCGTGCAGGTATGTTTTCCGTCATCCTACATAGCATATGTTCCATGACGTGATGAAGATATGTACCAATGTCCCTTAGAATGCACGTGATGATGATGTCATACGGACATACGGAAGCTGACCGTGCAGGTATGCTTTCCGTGAACCGTGATGAAGATTATGTACCAACGCCAGGGTATAATTGGTTGACGATGGTGACGTAATGATATGTTTCAGTGTCAAGTACATACGCATCGAACCACCCAACTAATCACATTATACCACTATACCACTCAGAAACTACATATACATACATATAGACATATACACATATATGGAAATATGAGCATATGACGTGATGAATATATGTACCAATGCCAGGGTATAATTGGTTATCGATGGTGACATAACGATGACATGTTCCAGTGTCGGGTGGACTAAAGGTAATGCCCTTATGTATACATGTATGTAATCTGACACCACTGCCATAACAGGCATAAGTAATCATTACCATACTTCAAAATACTACTTTTTCTCCTCCAAAACCAAGGTACGTAGCAAATAGCTAAACCTAATAATTCAATATTGCAAACGTTCCTTCACAGAGAGGCTGAGATTTGAACGTTTGTAGCGGTCTACAGTACTTAACAGCACTTGCACTCGACAGAGTGCAGATCTAGTTAACCTTGTTGTAATAGCTTAATTACAAGGTATATAGGCTGGAGTAGGCCTAAGTACACTATTTACACAATTAGAGGTGAACCACACATCGTTTGGTAACATTTCTGTAGTAATATAACACACAAGAGACGTGTAGCAGTTAAACTTTTATTTACAAACAATACTTCTACTTAACTAAAAAAAAATAGAATTTAAACAAGTAAACAAAGTGATGCCAACAAGATAATGGACTTGAAGGGAAACAAACACACACACACACACACACACACACACACACACACACACACACACACACACAATAATCAACAGAAAAGTTGTTTGTTTTATTCATTCATGTGATTCATATGATGTCGATTAAATTAAAGCAATAAACGACAAGAGGTCTCAGGTTACCGTGGATTTTACCATGGCTGAGAGGCATAGTGAGACCCGACGCATAGCGGAGGGTGTCTACCCTCTCAGCCATGGTAAAATCCACGGAAGGCTGGGACCTCGCGTGGCTTATTGCTTTTCTAAAACGGTTACAAACATATAGCAATATTAACCTCATAAAACTATGAAATTCACAAAAGTAGCTACGCTTTGCGCCACAAGAACGAGCCACACACTTCCTTGTTTTGCTCGGCAAGTAGACTATATGACGGGAGAATAGCGCTTGATGTCTTTACGGGGCTGCCTGGAGCCACACATTCACAGTCATATGAGTGCGGGCGGTGCTTACACGCCCGCACGGCCAGCGTGTGTAAGGCAATCAAGTGCTCCCCTTCCCCAGTACAGCTACAAGGCAGGAGGATCAGCTGGGAATGATACAAAGTGATTGAAGGTGTGGATTATCGGTGAAATTTACAACGGTCACGTGACGGTAACCAGCCAATCAGAATCAAGTATTGGGACTAACCGTTTTAGAATGAACGATAATGCATCTGTCTGTGTGGGATATAGTGTCAACTCAGAATGCTAATTTGAAACAGGCATATGCTTCTTGTTGCTCATTATCTTCACATGTGCATTTTCACCAAAGCATTTGCAACAAACTGCAGCTAAAAGGATTATCTGCTTGTACGAGTCCTCATGTGGTCTTTCAAAATATTATTTAGACAGAAGCTTTTTTTTTGGGGGGGGGGGGGGGGGGGGGTTTGTTTGGTCGTTGCAACTAAAGGGCTATTCCCCTGTATGGGTCCTCATGTGTGATTTCAGGTAACAACTTTGACTAAAGCCTTTACCGCAAACTTTGCAGTTAAAGGGCTTTTCCCCTGTATGAGTCCTCATGTGTGTTTTCAGATTCTGATTTAGACTAAAGCCTTTACCACAAATTTTGCAATGAAAGGGCTTTTCCCCTGTATGTGTCCTCATGTGTGATTTCAGGTAACAACTTTGACTAAAGCCTTTACCGCAAACTTTGCAGTTAAAGGCCTTTACCCTGTATGAGTCCTCATGTGTGTTTTCAGATTCTGATTTAGACTAAAGCCTTTACCACAAATTTTGCAATGAAAGGGCTTTTCCCCTGTATGTGTCCTCATGTGTGTTTTCAGGTCACCACTTCGACTAAAGCCTTTACCACAAACTTTGCAGTTAAAGGGCTTTTCCCCTGTATGTGTCACCATGTGTGTTTTCAGATTATAATTTAGACTAAAGCCTTTACCACAAATTTTGCAATGAAAGGGCTTTTCCCCTGTATGTGTCCTCATGTGTGTTTTCAGGTCACCACTTCGACTAAAGCCTTTACCACAAACTTTGCAGTTAAAGGGCTTTTCCCCTGTATGTGTCCTCATGTGTGTTTTCAGGTCACCACTTCGACTAAAGCATTTACCGCAAACTTTGCAAGCAAAGGACTTTTCCCCTGTATGAACAACTGTGTGCGTCTTCAGATGTCCCTTTTTATTAAACATTTTGCCACACTCTTTACAACTAAAACGTTTCTTCCCTGTGTGATTCTCAATGGAGTGAGTTTTTTTTGACGATGTCAGGTCCTGGGACAGCTTGTGGCTTGAAGACAATGTTTGTTCTTCCACATTTTGTGTCTTGCGTAAAGTCAGTGCGTTTACAACCGACTGACCTTCCCTGGTCTCTACCCAGTCATCACTGTCTTCAGTGACGTCAGATTCAGAACAGTGTGGAGAGAGGAACTGGTCATCTGTGGTTGGTTGTGGTGTTCCACAGCCGTCTAAATCAGTTTGTGTTTTCATGTGTTCACCACTAGATGGATGTGATGTTCCACAGTCCTCTACATCTGATTGTGTTTCAATGTGTTCAGTTGAGGTGCTGGCTACAGCCTCTGTCTCTCTGTTTTCATCCTCATCTTCACTTTTCACTGCTAGTAATGTCATCATTGACCCACCAGCCTCCTCTGGTCTTTGAAGTAGCTCATCTTGTTCCTCTTTAATGTGTGGAGGTTGTGGTTCCTCCTGGACCAGACTGTAGCTCCTCTCCTCGTTTTCAGGGGAAATCTCCTCTTTACACACATGCAGGAAGTCTAGAGGAAGAAAATATACAATGAGAGAAAACCATTAAATGTTTCAACTTTACATTATTTCATGCAGTGTTCTCTGGTAGTTGGATGAACTTCAGCTGTAAATATATTTTCCACTTGCAAACCATGTTTATTCTCATTCTTAAAAAAAATGTAATTTGTGTGTGTGTGTGTGTGTGTGTGTGTGTGTGTGTGTGTGTGTGTGTGTGTGTGTGTGTGTGTGTGTGAAAGAGAGAGAGTGCATGAAACGTACTGATGTCCAGGTGGTTTTCGGGTTCCTGTTTAACCCTCCAAAACCTCTTCACCTTCAGGCTGGACTCTACACACTGGTCTGCAATGAAGGAATAGAATAAAGACTTTCATAATAAGGAATTTGATGTGACATGAATAACAAAAATCTGTTGGCAATGCAAGGGACCATTTGGGAATTCAGAAGAGCTCAGCAAGAGCTGCAAGCTCCTCTTCATGAACTTGAGTTGAGTTGAAACGATCAGTAGGCAGCAAGTGCAACATACAACATGTGGTGGAAAGGTTAACACAGCTGCAGGAAAAACGGACAAAGGAAGAAATCAACACTCTGGGAGAACAAATGGACTACATTAAAGCTGGTATCACAGGTATCTTGACATGCCGTTTACATCATCACACAGACATGCTCAATGATATTCATTCTGCTGTTTCTCTCCCTGCCACGTCTTTGAACCGCCTCCAAACTTAATATTATTATTATCCGACCATCTATTTGACAGGCAGTCTATTAATCTAGCCCTATCAGATCATGGCGGGGAATCAGCTACTGACAACTCACTCAACGTTTCTCCAACAGGCTTTTCATTTACACCAGTTACACATACTACATTTTTCAATGCAGTTTCACAAATACGCACTAAGAAGTCAAAGGCTACAGATGATCTTAACCCATATTTACCACGTCTTAGAGTGCATGTATTATTGCTTCACCGCTTGCCTTTATTTTTCATTTATAGCATGGCTTGGCTACCGAACACAACACACGCACACAAGCCCTTACAAACATGTCATCACTTGTCAAAGTCGTACGATTAGTCACACATGTTACCGCAGTGAAATTTGTTCCCCGCATTTGACCCATCTCTTGGATAGGTGTGCCGCAGCGTGCGCCGCACTCGGGAATCATTAGTTGATTTGACCCCCAATCCAACGCATTGATGCTTAGTGCCAAGCAGGGAGGCATTGGGTCCCATTTATACAGTCTTTGGTATGACCCGGCCGGGGATCAAACCCCCGACCTCCCAGTTTCAGGGCGGACACTCTAACCACAAGGCCACTGTCTGGTGAAAGAACACGTACACAGCTTGTTGTGTGAAATGTCGACGGCTAGTTTCTCCACCGACATTTGGAGAAGTAGCGTGAGTCAAATGTCGCTCATCAGCCTAACTGCACAGTGGGTAGAGAGTGAGTTCAACCTCCAGAGTCAAGCTGTAAGCCAAATAATGTTGTGGGTTGCATTCAAGCTTTAATCGGGCCTAATAATTTGAGCCCGACCCGTTTGACTCGCCCCATTACTAATCGCATCCCCGTTCCCTAACCCTAAATGCAGCACACGTAAGTTGAGTAAGTTAACTTGCTTTCTTGCGTATTCATGCGTTTCACCACTAGTTTGGCTGTGATGTTCCACAGTCCTCTACATCAGCTTGTGTTTCAATGTGTTCAGTTGAGGTGCTGGCTACAGCCTCTGTTTTCATCCTCATCTTCACTTTTCACTGCTAGTAATGTCATCATTGACCCACCAGCCTCCTCTGGTCTTTGAAGTAGCTCATCTTGTTCCTCTTTAATGTGTGGAGGTTGTGGTTCCTCCTGGACCAGACTGGAGCTCCTCTCCTCGTGTTCTGGGGAAACCTCCTCTTTACACACAGGCAGGTGCAGGAAGTCTAGACGAGAAAACCATTAAATGTTTGAACTTTACATTATTTCATGCAGTGTTTAGCTCCGGTAGTTGGATGAACTTCAGCTGCAAAAATAAATTTTCCACTTCCAAACCATAAGTTTATTCTCATTCTTAAAAAAATGTAATTTACTGCAAACATTCTAATTTACCAACACATTTCAGTTTAGATATGCCCGTTAGCCTTACAAGACAAAAAGAGAGAGAGAGAGAGAGAGAGAGAGAGAGAGAGAGAGAGAGAGAGAGAGAGAGAGAGAGAGAGCATGAAACGTACTGTTTTCATCCTGGACCAGACTGGAGCTCCTCTCCTCCTCGTGTTCAGGGGAAACCTCCTCTTTACACACAGGCAGGGGCAGGAAGTCTAAGGGGGAAAGATACAATGAGGGAAAACACATTAAAAGTTTGAAATTTGAACATAATTTCATGCAGAGTTTAGCTTTGGTAGTTGGGCGAACTTCATTTTCCATTTCCAAACCATAACTTCAATCTCTTTCATAAAATATGATATTTACTGCAACCATTATAATTCCATTCCAGTTTGGATATGCCTATTAGCCGTACAAACAAAGAAAAAGGAATGTGTGCACGCGAGACAGACAGACAGACAGACAGACAGACAGACAGACAGACAGACAGACAGACAGACAGACAGACAGACAGACAGACAGACAGACAGACAGACAGACAGAGAGAGAGAGAGAGAATGAATGAAACGTACTGATGTCCAGGTGGTTTTCAGGTTCCTGTTTAACACTCCAAAACCTCTTCACCTTCAGACTGAACTCTGCACACGGGTCTGCAGTGAAGGAATAGAATAACTAAATTAAACATCTACTGATGCATGAACTCGGAAACATCATCAGTGTTGTAAACCTGGGATCATTGGGCCTCATGCGCCAATAAGTTCCTAACTTTTCCTCTTACATTTCTTCCTAAGTGAATTCCTAAGAGAAGTCCAGTCAGAGTCATGAAACGTTCTTAAGTAGGCAGAATTGTTCGTAAGCATGTTCTTATGATGATGAATCCAAATCATCATAACTTGAAGGGGTGTGCCAGTTAATTCAAATTATCATAGGTAGATGCCCCATATATCCTAATTAGCATCCTAATTACCATAGGGAACCGCCCCACCAATCCCATATAAGGCATTGGGAATTCACTTTCCTACCTGTGTTCACCCAGGTGGGTGTGGTTTTGCATGACTCCATGGCCTTGCCTGCAGTCACACCTGTGTGTGACTGCAGCAGAAATCACAGGACCTCACAGAAATAAAGTTGAGTGAAGTCAAGAATACCTAAACTAAAGTCTAAATATGGTGGAACACCAGACTCCAAACATTAAAAATCAATAATACTGTGGAGGTACTGAAGTGAACAGAAATGTTCAATATTTCAATATTCATGAATGTATTTTATTATTTATCTCACAATAGTCAGGGGGGGATGATGGCGGGTGCATGGGGTGGGGGTTATGTGGTGGGTATGGTGCGTTTGTTTGGGTTGGGTTGTGAACTCTAAACCAGTGGTTCTCAAACATTTTCATGTCAAGGACCCCCAAATTGACATGCATTCTGCAGACCCCTATATGAAAATATTTTCTGCTAGGGAAATGTTTTGAAAATAGCCAATCTACAAGCTCAAAACGGGCAGTAATGGGACGCGTTTGTGAGCTTGGTTGATTGGCTATTTTCAAAGTATAAAATGGGATTAAAGTGGTAAAATGTTCCATATTTTGCTGTGGACTGCCTGGAACTTCCTCAAGGACCCCTTGAGGTCCTCAGACCAAACATCATGCAGATGGCGCTGTTTTTCCTTTATGTTTTCAGATTGCACTTAAGAACGAAAAAGGCACCCTAAGAGTGCTCTACAGTGTGCGTAGATTCTGTTCTTACCTACGAACAAATCACAGCTAAGAAAAGATTGAGGGATCCCAAAACCTTCTTAAAAATGTCCTAAGTGGGTCTAAGAACAAATTTCCTCTTAAGAACTTCTTAAGAACGGTTGGCGCATGAGGCCCACTGAGTGTTGCCATAGTCCTGTGAGAGTACTGGAACATGAGCTCAGTATTGTGTATGTTTTTTTTGCAGAACCACACACAGATGCATCCCGTGCCGTCACCCAGGTTTAAATAAACGTATTATTCAGTGGTGTCATGGTGATTTTTTTACTGGTACCAGGGAATGTTACGCACGCGCACACACGTGCATGCGCGTGCATCGCGGCATGCACACAGAACGGAGCCTGCATATAACCTAAGTCTATGGTTAAATAGTGTATGAGAGTTTTAGACACACAACACAAACACAAAAGTAGACTTAAAATAGTCAGACAAACATCTTTACTGCACACTAGCGAAAATAAAAAGTTTGCTTTGGACGAATCTGTTCTTTGATGGAGGAGGAGGCATTCTTCTTGTGTGCTGAACACCACACATGCAGCAGCAGTAGCCTATTGGAGCCATAGCCTACTGCTGTAAGTATGCATGCTTACCGTATAGGCTACGTGTGCTCAGGTAAACAGTTAAAGCTGTTGTTATGCAAAGTAGTAACCATTTGAATTCGGCACGGTACTTGACACGGCGTGAAAACTGGGGGTGGGGGGCTTTTTTATCAAAATATAATAAAAACACCCGGGCGGTTAGTTCAACTGTCTGGGCACTTGAGCTGCCAAGCCAGCCGGCCGGCGTGCCGCGGGTTCGACTCCCAAGCCTGACGGCCTTTGCCGCATGTCACTCCCCATCTCTCTCCCCATCTCCTGTCTAATTGTACTGTACCCTATTAACCCTTAGAAGGTGAAAGACGCCAATTGGCGTCTTCATCAGAATTCCGTAAATGATCAATGACGCCAATTGGCGTCTTCACAGTTTTTGATGAATCTAAACATATTAATATGCTCCGAAGCGCTGTTTAAATTCCTGAGCTTATATTCCAACTACATTACCCAGAAAACCCGTGTCACGTGACACACGTGTACGTGTTGCCATTGGAAGCTGGTCCCACCCCCTGTAAACAGTGGGGGCAGAGGGAGTCTTCATAGTTTTCATTGTTTTGCCTGTTTGCCGTCTCGCCCGAGCGATTTTCTAGCAGAAAAAGTTGAAAGCAGTACTATTTATTTGAGCGAGTTTTGTGGTAGTAGTATTGATCCATACGCGTCCCAGTCGCCTTCTCCAGGCGGAGTAGCCCTGGTCCAGTGCTTACAGCGAGACTCGCTGCTCCCTCCCTCCTTTTTTCATTGTCTCCCCATCGTCGTCCGATGAGCTATACCGGGAAACCATTGAAGAAGACGATCAACCCGGAATGTTTTGAGGTAATCTTATTGTAGAAAATGCCCTTCTATAGTGATCAGAAATCATAAGATGATCGCTACAAATAGATGCTTGGATAATTACTACTACTAGTCAGATCATGACGCCAGAATGACTCACCACGATGGCCCCCAGCCATTAGCCAGCACCGAAGGTGCTGGCTAATGGTGTTGGTCGGTGCATTGGTGCTGGCTAAGGGCTGGAGGGGGGGGTTGGTGTCGATCGGTTGGTTGGTGCAGTACAAATGTATCGTAGCAGGCATGCACGCATGGCAGTACAAGTATTTTATATTGTAGCGTGCCTTATAGGCGATCTGATCTTTAGAGTAATGTTCGCTCCTTTTATTTACTGTCTACAAAGACGGAGAACAAACATGCATCGTTTACTGAAGCAACGCGTGGTTATGATGACGTTGCTACAAGGATCGGAGGGGGGACGGGGAGTGAAGCTAACAGTAGCGTATTATATAAGATCTGTATGACGTTTCATTGACGTCTGAGCTTGCATGATAATTGCATTCATTGTATATTGTATACAATCATGATTGTACATTGTTTAGTGTGTCTCCGTGTGATGATGACGATGATGTCAGATAGCTTACGTCCCCCCCCCCCCCAACTGGCTATTGGCCGGGCTGACTACAGCTAAATGTTTATTTTTATATATTTAGAACTGGCATCGGAGGAGGAGGAGGATGATGATGATGATGATGATGATGATGATGAAGACGAAGAGTCAAGACTGCGATGGAGTTCTCCGACACTGAACCGGATGCATTCATTCATTTCAGTTGTTTTTTTTTTTAAATTTAGCCTACACACACACACACCGTCAAGAACAACTGGAATGCAGTGGTTTGGGGACACTGGGGAGTTTGGGGACAACTGTTTTGTATGTAGGCCTATTTATTTTCTGTAATATTTATTATAATTGTATTATGTTAGTAGTCATAAAAAATAAAAGACAAGCTTTTACAATGAGTTAGACCTGTCATGGCTATTTTGTTCACTAGTCTGAGGTTTATGGTTTGACTAAGCGAGTTTCAACTGTGATTTACTCTGTAACGGTAGATGGTAAGAACCCAATTTTTTTGTTATAATACAGTATACATTCAAGTCTATATTTTGATACATATCATGGGCACAAAGTCATATCAAAACAATGTCCTTGGATGAGTTTTTTATCAAAACTGTTTCTTCACAACAGGTTTTTGAGATACATGCATGAATAGACACGGTACTGGTAAGACTATGTAAACATGGTATATATCAAAATGTGCGTTAGAATGTCTAATTTTACCCCAAAAAAGAATTGAGTTTATATGATGTTCCATTTCAGAGCTAGGGGGACTTTTAGCTGGATAGGTCAGATTGATCATGACTGACCATGCTATTTATAGATGGCAAAATATCTACAGTGGTACATGTGATAAACTTTTTATTTTATTTTAATTGAACTAGACAACTCACCCTTTAAAATGAGATATTGCATGGCTATGTACGCCCAGCAGAAAAAAAGTTATTTAGAAAATAAAACTTCAACCGGTCATAACTTTTTTTGTTGTCCTAGAAACACTACCCAGTGTAAATGCAGGCTCTTTTAAATGGCTTCCAACACCACAACTAAACATTTTATCAACTCAGTTCATTTTTTTCCTGGAAGCAGACAAGCCAAGCTTTCTCTGAAGGTCTTTCGTTGTCACACATTCACAGCAGAGAATTTTCAATAAATCATTCAAAAACGCCATTCTGCCATAGAGAAGTCTAAAAACTATATAGAAATCCTTGAAACTCTCAAAGAGTTAATAAAGGCAAAAAACGCCAAAAAAGAAAGTATATACAGTTGGGGTACAGCATTTAGTAAACAGAGCTATGTCACATTGCATCGTAATGTGTTGTTTCAGTCTGTGGAACATTACCTACCTTACCTTGATTGTTTTACCTTGCTGGCCACTGTACAGCACTTTGTAACATTGTTTCGAAAGGTGCTCTATAAATAAAATGTACTTACTAACTTACTACCTGCAGTCTGTAGTTTGACTGTTTGTGTGTGTGTGTGTGTGTGTGTGTGTGTGTGTGTGTGTGTGTGTGTGTGTGTGTGTGTTGCATCCGGTCATTGAGATGGATAGAAGTGTTTCGTTTCGCTCTTGCGCTAAGTCACAGAATGTTTCTTTCTACTCTTGTGGATTATGGACTTCTACTCTAATTCACCCTGGTTCTATCATCACGTGGACATGAGGAAAATGGATTACGAGAACAACACCACCGTAACCAACGAACAACACAGCAAGTTTTATCTCCTCGATAACAACAATGGATCTACCGGTAAACACCGTGGTCACGGCGCGGGTGGAATCCACGCGCTGTTAACCTGCAATCCGGCCAGAAGAAACAAACCCCTTTTTGGCAAAATCGACAGACTTTGTTGTATAATCTTGTTAATGGCAGGAGACATTCAACCTAATCCTGGTCCTATATTCACTAGACTACAGGCGAAGAGACTGATTTGCAGCCAAGAGGACACGGACGCAAGGACAACGGAACGGCTCGGGTTGGGCGCATACATCCTTCCACTGAGCAGAAGGAACGACGCTATAATCTCTAGCCCTCCTCCAAGCCAGACAACCGTGGATACAAGCGACACCGACCACCAGAGGCCACCACAGACCCAGTCAACAGTGCGTCGCCAGTGCAGAACCACTCAGCTAGACCACGGCACGACGGGCCAGGCCTACCACCGCCAGAGCCTCCTGAACCGACCGACGATCGACCCATCCCCCCACACCCTCCCCCCACCCCCCCTCGGCAAGATCCGCCCACCCCTTTGTCTACCTCAGACTACTACAACACAGACGACATCACCTCCATTATTGGCGCCAATGGCCTGCACGTTTTTCATCTGAATGTGAACAGCCTTGGACCTAAACTTACCGAAATCAGGCAACTTTTTCAAAACGGTAAGGCCCACGTCCTGAGTTTCTCTGAAACGAAACTTGATGAATCTACCAAAGATCCAGAAGTTGAAATAGAGAACTATTCAATCATCAGAAACGACAGAAACAGACATGGTGGTGGTGTGTGCATGTATATTCACAAAGACACTGAATTCATTACTCGTACTGACTTGCAGCATGATGAAATAGAAACTGTGTGGGTTGAAATAATTTTCAAAAATGCTAAATCAGTATTAGTTGGTACCATCTACAGACCGCCTGACCAGCATGGGTCCTATGCTATACTGTGTGCTTAGCTGGGAAGGAACATGTAGAGAAACTCCTGATTGGCGATATGAATACAGATATGCAACATAAGGAAGCACCTGTGTTTAAGTCATTCAGTAGGTTCTGTGATCTGCATAGTGTCAGTCAGCTAATTACCCAACCCACAAGAGTGTGTGATTCTTCTCAAACTGTCATTGATCTCATTCTGTCCTCGGACAAATCCAGAATCTCCAAGAAAGGGGTTATTGTATGCGGGCTTAGCGATCATTTTATGATTTTTTTCCCCCCGCATTTCTGTACCCGCAAAAAACAAAAACTTATGTCTGGCTGTCACAAACAGTCATATCTAGAGACCTCAAAACCTACTCTAGAGAGGCCTTTAACCTGGAGAGTCTGGATTGGTCCGATGAGCTCACGAGCACACTAGTCGAAGAAGCATGGCTTGGCTTCAAAACCAAATTTACATCAGTATTAAACAACATGGCTCCTTTGCGAACCATCAGGGTCAAAACCTGCTCGGAGCCATGGATGAATTCGGACATACTGACTGCAATGAAAGCCAGAGACAAAGGCAACTAGGCATCCTAAAAACCCAACATAACAAGCTAAGAAACGGTGTAACTGCCATGACCGAATCAGCTAAAAGAAACGTTATCAATGATAAAGCCGAGGAAAACAAAAACAATCCTCGGGAGCTCTGGAAGCTACTAAACAACCAACTAGGCTGCGGTCAGAAACTAAAAACCAGGTTTACAAACATCAACATCAAATCGGACGACACCCTCATCACTGACAGGCTTGATGTAGCCAACTACTTAAACATCTTCTTTACAAACATTGCAACAACGCTGGCTAACAAACTGCCCTCCCACTCTGGGCGTTTTGGTGTAGAACACATCAATGCCTTCTACAAAAACCTAGCCATGACAATATTCCGTCCAAATTTCTCAGAGACTTAGCCATCTCTATAGCTCCAATCATCACCCACATAGTAAACCTCTCCATCAAACAGGGACAGGTCCCCCAAGATTTCAAACTGGCCAAAGTAACCCCTCTGCAACAGGAAAGGGAGTAAATTAGACCCCGGCAACTACCGCCCTATTTCTATTCTAAGCTCCATCTCGAAAGTGATGGAAAAAATAGTCTATGAACAGGTTGAAAAGTATCTTGCCACAAATAAATTAATGTACGAGTTCCAATCTGGTTTCAGAACATCCCACTCCACTGTGCCTTCTCTATTTGAGCGACCACATCAAACACGAGGTGGATGCTGGCAAATACTGCAGCATGGTCATGCTGGACCTCCAAAAGGCTGTTGACACCGTGAACCACTCCATACTGGTTAACAAGCTAAAAGCACATCAGTGAGCTGGATGCAATCCTACCTGGAGGGGAGAACAGATGGTGGAGGTGAACGGAACACTGTCCCCTCCCCTCCCAGTGAGCTGTGGCGTTCCAAAAGGAAGCATACTAGGGTCTTTACTGTTCCTAATATATGTAAACGACATGACATCAGCTTGTTCCTGTTCGCAGATGACTCAGCACTGCTGGTCTCGGACAGGAACAAACTGCAGGTTGAAAAGGCCCTCAGCTCTGAACTCGGTAGAATCTGCACCTGGCTCACTGATCCAAACTATCTTTACACCTGGGAAAAACTGAATCAATTCTCTTTGGATCTAGTAGTAATCTCAGCAAGGCAGATGGCTTCCTGGTTAGAGTGGGTGACAATATTATCACACGAAAATATGAAATTACCTACCTAGGTTCCATCCTGGAGGCTAATCTTTCCGGTGATAAAATGGCCACCAACGTAATCAAAAAAGTCAACCAAAGAACAAGATTCCTTTACAGGATCTCCTCACTGGTCAACAAAAACACCCTGAAGACCCTAACAGGAGCCCTCGTACAAGGTTTCTTCGACTATGCACCTCTTGGTACCACAGCACCTCAAAGGCCATTAAAACAAGGCTCCAGACTTCCCAAAACCAACTTGTCAGGCTCCTACTTGGCCTCACTCCCCGAACCCACCTCACCCCTGCCCACTTTGACAGGCTGGAATGGCTTAGGGTTGACGACAGAGTACAGCACCTTGCAATGGGTCTGGTCCACAAGATTCGCTGGCTACACCACCAAGATACCCATGTACCTGTCTAAATATTTCCTTAATGTCAACAAAGTCCACACCCACAACACCAGAGGGAGTTCAACAAACCATGTGCAACCCAGATTCGGCACAATCAAGGGATTAAATTAATTTCGCTCCTATGCCACCAAAATGTGGAACGCCCTACCAACAGTCATTAGGACATGTGAATCCCTTGACTCCTTCAAAACTGCTCTCAAAGGGCACCTACAGACGGCTGCAATTCGAAACTGGCCCCTATAAAATTTGAAAACCCCCACCCACCCGTTTCCCTAGCCGCAATTTGCAACTCTAGATTTTTTTATAATGGCATGAATCTAGAGTTGCAATACCCTCCATTGACTCCCCACTCATCATTTTGCGTTTGCGATCTGCTTGTCTTAAACGACGTTAAACTCACCAACATTGCAGCTGTAGTCCAAACTTGAATTATTCTCTTTCAATCTGCAAAGCTTGTTTTTCATAAAAATCCCCCGTAGACATGTTATGAGCTACTTTCTGTCAAGAAGAAGAAATGTTGGAGTTTGGAAGCGCTCGTTTTTATTAAGGGGTCGCGCTGCTGCCTCCTGCATTATGTGCAAATGCGAAACAGATGCATGCAGGGACGTTCAGTGACTTACGACGAGCGCTTCCAAACTCCAGCACTTAGAAAAAGAATCACTTGCACAGAATTTCTTGACAGAAAGTAGCTCATAACATGTCTACGGGGGATTTTTATGAAAAACAAGCTTTGCAGATTGAAAGAGAATAATTCAAGCTTGGACTAGAGCTGCAATGTTGGTGAGTTTAACGTTGTTTAAGACAAGCAGATCGCAAACGCAAAATGATGAGTGGGGAGTCAATGGAGGGTATTGCAACTCTAGATTCATGCCATTATAAAAAAATCTAGAGTTGCAAATTGCGGCTACCGTTTCCCCTCACTGTATGTTTCTTTTCCCTTTTTACCTCCTATGATGATTTCTTTTTGACTATATAGTTGTGTATATTCGTACGTCTCTAAATGTTTTGATGAATTGAAAATGGTGGGCCCTATTGTAAACAAGTGTAATGCTTTATGGTGTCGTCCACTCACTGCTAACAGTTTTTGTATTGAGTTGTACTTGAAATGTACTGTAATTCTGCAAACTGTTAATAAATCAATCAATCTATCTATCTTTATGATGAATTCCCCTTCTGCTCTTTGTTGTTTTGATGAATTGAACAAGGTGGACCCTCTTGTAAACAAGTAATGCTTTATTGGGTCGTCCACTCACAGTTTAACAGTCTTTGTATTGAGTTGTGCTTGAATTGTACTGTAATTCTGCAAACTGTTAATACATATTTCAATCAATCAATGTGTGTGTGTGTGTGTGTGTGTGTGTGTGACATGCGTGTGTGTGTGTGACATGCAAATCCCTTGACTCCTTCAAAACCGCTCTCAAAGGGCACCTACGGATGGCTGCAATTCGAAACTGGCCCCCGTAAAATCTGAATCCCCCCACCCCCCCTCTTTTCCCCTCACTGTATGTTTCTTTTCCCTTTTTACCTCCATTATGATGAATTCCTGTTCTGTTCTTTGTCTATATAGAAGTGTCTATTTGTACGTCTCTAAATGTTTTGATGAATTGAACATGGTGGACCCTGTTGTAAACAAGTGTAATGCTTAATTGGGTCGTCCACTCACAGTTAACAGCCTTTGTATTGAGTTTGTGCTTGAAATGTACTGTAATTCTGCAAACTGTTAATACAATTTTCAATCAATCAATCAAAATGTGTGACAACATTACCTGCAGTGTGTAGTTTGAAGTTATGTAGAGTCTCCATCTCTCTCTGGAAAAGGTTGTACATGAACCATGCAGCTGCAGTGAGGCGCTCCAACACAAACACTCTGACATCATGTTGCACATGACAAACATCAACACTTTGTTGTTTTTCTAAAACATATAAAATCTCCTCTCCCACCGACGTCATGTGTTCATTTATCTTCAGCCGTACAGACTCCATTTGACACGTTTTCTCCTCCTTTATGAGACGGTTTTCACCACGAACTGTGTTCACACCAGTGACCAGCATGTAACAAAACCTAACGTTTATTTGTTGTGGAAAAAACGACACGGTCTACTACTAGGTCTACTTCCGGACGTTTCGGCTTCCGGATCAACATGATTGACGCATGCGCAGTAATGTATCCAGGCACTGTTGCTTGAATACCTTTCGCCCCCTGGTGGAGGGGATGTGTAACTGTCACTGCATGATAGTCAGATGGATACTGTTTTTTGTCTCCACCAGGCCGAAGGCATGGGGAGAGAGTATGTTTTGCACTCCGTCCATGTGTGTGTGTGTCCTTCCTTCCGTCCGTCCGTCCGTCCTTCCGTCCGTCCGTTATCAGCTAATCTCCGGCACCGTTGGCCCGATTTATGCCAAATTGTGCACACACACTCCCTGGATGCCAACGACGAACCTCTGCCCCAAATATTCCTCAACGGCCTGTTATAGCGCCACCATGAGGCCGATTTAGGCAAAACACATTTCTGTAGATAACTCGTACACATTTTATCCATACATCACACAATTCGGTATACACTATCTCCATAGTCATGTGATCAAGACAGATCTGCACAATTTCCCATCTTCCATCCTGATTGGCTAAGATTGGCTTCCAAAGCTCACATGATTGGTCCGTTTCGAACAAAATGCCACAAATCACAAACACAGTGTCCAATTTCCATCAAATTATACACGCACATTTCCACTAGGCCGAGGATGACATGCCACTATTTCTTTCCCAAATCAGCCTCAGGGTGGCGCTATAACAGGCCAATTCCTGTTTTTACCTATAACTGCATCGACAACTTATGTATACGCACTCCCTAGAGGCCATGGAAAAACATTTTCCCTGCATCCCTCCACATCTGCCGGTTATAGCGCCACCATGAGGCCGATTTCTGCAAAACACATTGTTTATGTTAGTCGCACAGATTTCATCCAAATCTCACGCAAATCGGTACACATGATCTCTGTAGTCATGTGATCAAGACGAGCCTGTTGGATTTCTCAGATTCTACACTGATTAGCTAAGATTGCCTTCCAAAGTTTTCAGGAGTAGCCCGTTTTGTACAAAATGCTGCACATGTCCTGCTCATCCAGAATTCTATCCTCAGAGATGCTATGAGTGATCTGGCTCTGCATTTCCTCAACAAAATGAAGAAAATTGTTGCAAGAAACAAAAAAACATGTTTATATTACTCCTAAACATTTTGCCAAACATCACACACACTCCTATCCTCCTGGTGGAGACCTGTGCCCAGAAGGGCACTTTTTCTAGTATATCATCGTTCAATATCATCTAGTATGCATACATTAGCCTATACCTGCATGATGCATCCATCTATCAGTCTTCAGGACAGTTCTTGCCCTGATGAAGACCATATGAGAGGTCGAAACATGTTGGCTTTTATGGAATAAACTTTGTTTTAAATTTCATTTCCTCTTCTCCACATTTCTCGAGTGCTCGGATCTCTCTTTCTTTTGTTATAATTAATTCCTGTTGATCCTAGAAGCACCATGAACTTTCAACGCATTTTTAATCTCCTGTGAGCTCCCGGTTGTCTTCTGTGTTTTTCTCTGAAAACAAAACAGGTGCTGATAGAATAGCTTGTGCTATTTTGGCAAACTTGAATGGTGGGGTTGTATTCAGAGAATGAACCTTCAAAAAAACAGAAGACGACAATATTTTTTTAATTGTGACAAACACAGATCACAAACTTCTGTCAGATATGTCGTTCAATTAAAATGTAAATAATTTAAACAGGGGCTGGACAGTAGGCTATGGACAAAATAACATATTGCAATAATCAATAGTGTGATGAGAATTGCGACCAAGTTTACTATGAAAACCTTCATATCCTGTCAGTCAGTCGGTCGGTTGGTTGGCCGGTCACGCCTCCATATGGTCACACCTCGTGACATGGCACACCACCATATATGGCCGTCTCCATATACGAAGATCACGAAACTGACCTCATCAAACCCTGGATAGCCATACATGGAAAAGACTGGATCATCACCTAGATCTGCATATATGGTTCCGGCCATCAACTCTACATCTGACCTCAAACCTCAAACCCTTAGATCTCCATATATGGAGCTGACCTGTTCTGACATTCCATATGTTGGTCCTTCCCCACCCGTCCTTCCTCTTCAATGTCTCCCTTTTGACTGATATACCTGCCCATTAAAACTCTAGACGGGCCCGCCCTAAAGTTATTAGTGCAGTCGCGCCCGGCAGCCGGCGAAAACTAGAGTTCTCAACAGGCCCGGAAATTAAGGCCCGACCCTCCATGGCCCTCATCAAACCCTGTACACTCAAAAACACTGCCTCCGCTGCCACCCTTAGATCTCCATATATGGAGCTGACCTGTTCTGACATTCCATATGTTTATCTGACCTAATCAAACCCTGTACACTCAAGACACTGCTCCCGCTGCCACCCTTAGATCTCCATATATGGAGCTGACTGACCTGTTCTGACATTCCATATGTTGATCTGACCCCCCATTAAATCACCAGCGCTCGCCCAGCAGTCTGCCGTCGCTTCTCGCCCTCAGGGCGTCTTAATAGTATCACACTCTGGAGTAGTTTGTAGATCTAGCAGATCTACTAGCTCACATGTCATCGTGACACGTTAGCTTGTAGATCTGCTATATCACAATATTACGATACATTGCCCAGCTCGTAAAATATATTGATTTTGTTTCCAGCCCTAAAATAATTTTAAATTGCGGAGAACAAGGCTTAATAGGGTTTAATTTTGACACCACATCTACCATGTTTTCTATCGGTAGATACCGAGTATACCGATCAGATAACAGTGTGTAATTAAAAAAATCACACCCGTGTGAACTGAGTGGTGTAAGGTTTTATATAGCATGATCAGCTGTGGTCTGACGTAATGTCTGACGTAATGAAATCACACCCGGATGTGATTTCACAACTGGCTTTTTTTGTGCAGAAAAAATGAGCATGGTTGCTACGGTCATCCAGTTCACCCGGGTGTGATTTAATTACGTCAGAAATTATTTTGAACATAGCAACCATGCTCATTTTTTCTGCACACAAAAGCCAGTTGTAGGAGTGGTTTACACCACTCAAAAAGAAAGAAAGAAAATCTAGGACAGTGGTTCTCAAAGACAGACAAGTGGGGTACTGGGACCCTGAGGTTTCCTAGGGGGTTCCAAATGGACCCTGAAAGGTGTGTAGTAGACAATCTGCAAGCTCACAATGTGCCAATCTTGTAGTAGATATGCTTGTAGTTTCTGCTAAAAATAATGTTCGCTTCAGAATAGGGATGTTAGGGTTCAAGAGGTTAATGTAAATAAAATAAAAATATCCTATAACACAAATATTTGTGTGATACAGTAGGGTGGTCCTCACATATATGTGAAGGGCTGTCCCCAGATGACAGTGAAGTGACAATGTAAGGACCTTTACGACGTTTTAACACTAAATAAGAAATAAAGAAAAGAAGGACTCGGCTACTGCATAATAAGTAATCAATTACAATTTAGGCATTTAGCATCCAGAGCGTTTTAAAGTATGCCGGAATGGGGAATTTTGGGTGCCTATAAGCTCACCTATTCTCAATATTAAATCAAAAAGACAAAATAAGACTTTGCCTGCTATGTATGTTTATCATATACCTTTTAAATTTGCACTTAAAAACATGCTTGACAGTAACTGTAACCAAATAATGGCCTGTGCTGGCCGGTGCAAAAATAAATAACAGCCTACTGCAAATAACGGCCTGGTTCCTTATAAACGCCCGGGGTCCGAATCGAATTTGCATATTAACAGCTCGGGCTACTATTTGGTAATATACGGTATTTTGTTTTCAGCCCTTAAATAATTCTAATTGCGGAGAAAAAGGCGTAAAAGGCAATAAGGTTTAGGTAGATACAGAGTACCAATCAGATAACAGTGTGTAATTAAAAAAACAAAACAAAAACCTAGCTCACAGCATGTCTCTTTGTGGCGCACTGCGAGCTTGCACATCTGCTCTTATTGAACATTTTTGAAACATCTTGAAATTGTTTTAATAATTTCGATTTTTCAGGTGGAAGTCTCTGCAGCCAAATATAATTTATATCCATTTGGCTGTCCTCCTTTGCACCATAAACTTTGAGAACTAGTGACTTAGAAGGACCAACAGCCCAATTACTGCTGCAACAGTAATTGGGCGAGGAACCGAGCGATGGAAATAAGTATGTTAAATTAAGACAGAGCGCTGCCATGGCGTTTATGTTGAATCATGGTCGTGTAATGTCCTTTTGAGCATCAGTGCTGCCACTACGTTGGAATGGACAAGAAAAGTAGAAACACAATAGTAATGGAGTCGATCAGGTGATAAATAGACTTGTGTCTTCTCTTCCTGGCCTTCTTGGTACTTTATTTAAACAATAGATTTTTTGACCTTAGGGGGATCGAGATATCAGCTCATTTCTAATTGCAAATATGTAGAGGTTAAAATGAACTAAATCATTATTGCTGTGATGTGATATTTGGTTTTTCACTTTATTCACAGGGTCTGCAACAGGGACAGAAGCTCCTTTTAGGAAGTCACGCATGGACAAGTGGACAAGTTGTAACTTGTGTTCCATCCTGACAGCTTCAGTACCATTGCTAGCAGCATCTTGGCAGAACACTTTTTTTTCTGCATCAATCTCTGGGTGTAAAAATAAAGCCTGTAATTACACCTGCCTGGACATTTATTTGAATATGCTCATATGTTATATGTATCATGTTTTCAACCTAGCTTAATGTATTAACTGTGCTGTCAAGAGAGTGTGCTGTGGTTAGTTTACAGCTCTGCAATATCATTCTGCACCACACTGGTTATTATTCGTCTTGGGTTGTGTAATTGTATGTCACGGCAATCACGGCATCTGGCACTGGTACTCGACTATTCAGAACATCACAGACCACAGCTTATGCTAACGAGTTATGTACACATGGCTACTCGACCGACACATTAAGGTGAGCTTTTATTTCTGAGTTTTATTTCTGAGCTTTGTATTGGCCATTTTGGCTACATGAATGAGATTTAGAGCCCAAAAATAATAATAATGAAACACAAGTCAATGTGGTGAAGCAAAACAGTATGTTTTGGGAAGTTCAAATACGCCAGACTATGACACAGCATTCATTTAAATCCTTAAAGGACCACTTCACCACTTTTCAACCTATCTTCATATAATTGGTCCTCACTAATAATCATGATAAATAAAAATGGCACAGTTCTTTTCTACTCAGTCTGTGTCTCATAGGAGGGCTGTGGGCAGTTCAGAAACTAGTCCACCAGTGACATCATCGTTATGCAGATTTATTTTAAACAAGATTTATTTTTACAAAAATGTCTAGATTTGTATTATCGTGAGAGCAATGATTTCCATTTTCACATTGCAACTTTTCAGGACTAGAAAGCCTGCAGTTTCTATTAGCTTGGATTCCCCATCGATAATACACAGACTGAGTAGAACAAAATGGTGCCATTTTATCATGATTATTAGTGAGGACCTATTATATGAAGATGGGTTGAAAATGGTGAAGTGGTCCTTTAACCTTTTTGTAATATCGTAACATTGCAGTTTTTAATGAAAAAACATGTATGGATTGGATTCAGTTTATTCTTATGTAGTCCTTATGACGGTTCCCTAGCTGTGCAACAGGTTCCCCACGGTTGTATTTTACACGTAGCACCCACTCCATGTGGATCCCGCCCCCTTCTTCTCTTGAAAGGCTGTTCATTTGATACGCAATGCAGTGGACCACGCCTCTGCTGCACAAGAAAAACTGTCCTGATATGGAGCGTCTGCCATTGCATTGCGACGTCGCCTGAACCAATCAAATAACCAATAACATAGCAGAGTGCAGATCACAACCAATAAAATTGTTTGGGGCTGCGAAACCTCGCTCAAATAGAGACTCTGCGTCTGTGAGCGAATCAAATATTTGAGTTAAAACGTTCACTCTGAAAGAATATAGGCCTATATTCACAAAGATTTGTGCCACATTTTCACGATTTTCAAAAATAGCTGATCTACAATTGGCTTGTAGTGCGACACTGTGCCATATGAGCTTGTATATCTGCTATGTTTCAACAGCTGACGTTTAAAATAATGGTTAACAGTAGATGTGTTCCCGCCCTGAATGGGTTAAGTGAGCCAAATGTCTCGGCATGGACTCGGTCATAAACTTAGTTTATTGTGGTTTAATATGCCAGCATGCCAAATTGAAAAAAAAATTCTTTATCTTCTTTCTTTGCCAATTATTTACATGAAAATATGAAAGGAAAGAAAAGGCTATAGGCCAAATACATTTTTCGGATGAAGTCTGATTTCATTTTCTATTCTACAGTACTACAGCATGACCTTGCATAGAGAAAAAAGCCCATGCACAAGGTGTGCCTATAGATAGAGCAAAAATAGCAGATCTACAAGCTCATAATGCATGTGTGCTTGTATGTAGATCAGCTATTTTAGCTATGAATACAGTTTGACTTGAGATATTGACTGTGTCTTGGGCAGAAAAGTTTGAAAACCCACTACAGAAATGCGATGATGATTTTATATTGTATTTATTTTGTCACTTGCCACCTAAGTTCTCTGTCATTAGACTGGGAGTTGACTGGGCTATTGGGATAGAGCTGTGTTGTAGTGACAAAAAGTTAATCATTTTAAATGTGTACACACCATATGAATGCTATAATAATGAGGATGAGTATCTCAGTAGAATGGCATTTATTATGTCTTTTATTCAGGACAATCCCTCTACTTGTATCTACGTTATTGGTGACATGAACGCTGATGTGTCTGATGCTAACTCCTTATTTGGTAGGCATTTAATGCAATTTTGTGTAGACAGTGGGCTGATTTTATCCAGCAAGGTACTTTTGCCTGAGAATAGCTACACTTATATTAGCGAGGCTTGGCATAGTACCTCCTGGCTTGACCATTGCCTCTGTACAGTGGATGCCCATGACTCTATAGAGAACATGGAGATTGTCTATGAGCTAGCTACCACAGACCACATACCCGTTCGGGTAATGTTAAATACAGGCAATTTACCCATGCTGCTGCCTGTGGATAACAGCTCAAGTACAGGCAGAATTAATTGGTCTAAACTAACCAAGAAAGATCTAGATAAATATGTGAATCTTTCTGATGCTCTGCTGGGTAAGATTAAGCTACCTAAAGATACTTTATTGTGTCAGGACATGAACTGTAAGAATATGCAACACTGTGAGGAATTATCTTCCCTGTATGAAGCTATTGTGGAGTCTCTCTGTATTTCCAGTAGGCCTCTCTACAAACATGGATGTAAAGTTTATGCTACTAAGCCTGGGTGGAATGATCATGTTCAAGAGCTTCATGCTGAGGCTAGAAGGGCTTTCAGGAGTTGGGCTGAGTCTGGAAAAAATAGACAGGGCCCTCTGTTTGAGGAAAAAAAACGCACTAATGCTAATTTTAAATATGCCCTTCGGTTTATTAAAAGAAATGAAAATATAATGAGGTCAGACTCACTGGCAAAGAAACTGCAAAATAATAATGTGAATGATTTCTGGAAGGAAATAAAAATGATAAATAATTGCAAAACCTCTCTCCCATCGAATATAGATGGTGTGAGTGGTTCGGATGAGATTTCACAGCTATGGAAGAAGCAGTATTCAGAGCTATTCAACTGTGTACAAAGTGAACTGTTTGAAGTTGAAAATGTTGATTTTAATGATGAGATGATTGTTACACCTGCAGAAGTTCTTGAAGCAGTATTGAAGCTGGAGATAATAAGGCCTGCGGTCTGGACAATATAACAGCGGAACATCTCAAACTTGCCAGTAGAACACTGTGCCCTCTGGTGGCCATGTGTTTTAGAGGTTTTCTTACGCATGGGTTTTTACCTGTTTCCATGCTCTCTGTGGTACTTGTGCCTGTCATTAAAGATAAAGTGGGTAAGGTAAACAGTTCAGATAATTATAGGCCAATAGCCCTGGCCAGTGTTCTGTCCAAAGTACTTGAGACAATTCTACTGAGTAGATTAGAGAGGTCAATTTTGTCGGCTGATAATCAATTTGGCTTTAAAAGAAAACATGGCACTGATTTGTGTATTTTTGCTCTCAAAGAGATCTTAGATAAATATGGTAGGCAGAACTCTACAATGTTTGTTTCTTTCATTGATGCTTCCCGGGCATTTGATCGCATCAATCATGAAAAGCTTTTTTCTAAACTGATACAAAGAGGGGTCCCCAGGTTCTTAGTCAGAATCCTGGTGTTCTGGTATGCTCACCAGACCATGAGTGTAAAATGGGGGAAGTCAATGTCTGCTCCCTTTCATGTGATCAATGGTGTCCGTCAAGGGGGAATTTTATCTCCTTTTCTTTTTAATGTTTATATGAATGACTTATCATTGTCTTTAAATACATGTGGTACAGGGTGTAGGGTTGGTGACTCACTAATTAACCACCTGATGTATGCTGATGATTTGGTCATTTTCAGTCCGTATAGTGCTGGTCTCCAACAGCTTCTGGAAGTATGCTCACAGTATGGTCTTGATTTTAATATAAAATACAATGCTAAGAAAAGTAAAATAATGATAATCCGAAGTAGGGAAGACAGACATTCAGCCTTTCCTGACTTCCATCTGGCTGGCACTGCTCTTAGTGTGTGCAGCGAGTACACTTATTTGGGCCATATCATCTCTGATGATCTCTCAGATGACAAGGACATCTATAGACAGCGACGGAAGCTGTATGCCCAAGCAAACATGCTGTGTCGCAAATTTAGCATGTGCTCGGTTCCTGTGAAGATATCGCTCTTTAGATCCTTCTGTACACCGCTGTATACTGCACACCTATGGTGCCGCTATAGACAAAGCAGCATCAGAAGACTCACAGTGGCCTATAATGATTGTATGAGGCTGCTGTTGAGAGTGCCAAGAAGCTCCAGTGCTAGCCAGATGTTTGTTAGTGTCGGAGTACCTACCTGCTCTGCTGTACTACGTAACCTTATGTACAGATTCATGTGTAGGGCATCTGAGTCAATAAACGACATCATTTCTGTAATAACGGACCCTAAACGCAGTTCACTCAGGTTCTCATCGAGACTGTGGAACCACTGGCGCACATGTCTGTATGTCAGAAACTGAACAGTGTGGGATATGTGCATATATGTACCTTTTTTATTTATTTTTATTTTTTGTATTTACTGTTATATTGTATTGTTTGTGATATGGATCCTCCTGGGTCTGAAATAAAGATTGATTGATTGATTGTCGCTGGGGAAATCGTGTGCATTTACTAATGTGTGCTGATGATGAGGGGGGAGGCAGAGCCGCAGAGTGTAGAGTGGGACAGAGTTTCGAGATCAAAGGGTGCCTATGGGCTATAGTTCCAAACATTGCTCCTATGGCTGGAACTATCCCATTGCATAACCAAGGACTTTTGCCCGCATATTTCTGGAGGGTCTATTTTCTGTTTATTGAAGAGCTGGAGACCCCTTTACTGAACAAACGATTACTATCAGAATATAGTGGTTTAACAAAACATTTCGTTTTAACCAAAACATATCACTCACCCTACCACAAGGTATGTAGGCTGTCAAACTTATAATGCACCCTGTAGTAATAGTGTACTTACAAGGTATAATTACTTGCGCAAGCAGAGCGTGCAAGTAATGTTATCAGTCAGGTGCTACGATGCGCGTGTTCGGGGCCAGCACATGTTATGACGTCATATGCTGGCCCCAAGCTGACCGTGCAGGTATGTTTTCCGTCATCCTACATAGCATATGTTCCATGACGTGATGAAGATATGTACCAATGTCCCTTAGAATGCACGTGATGATGATGTCATACGGACATACGGAAGCTGACCGTGCAGGTATGCTTTCCGTGAACCGTGATGAAGATTATGTACCAACGCCAGGGTATAATTGGTTGACGATGGTGACGTAATGATATGTTTCAGTGTCAAGTACATACGCATCGAACCACCCAACTAATCACATTATACCACTATACCACTCAGAAACTACATATACATACATATAGACATATACACATATATGGAAATATGAGCATATGACGTGATGAATATATGTACCAATGCCAGGGTATAATTGGTTATCGATGGTGACATAACGATGACATGTTCCAGTGTCGGGTGGACTAAAGGTAATGCCCTTATGTATACATGTATGTAATCTGACACCACTGCCATAACAGGCATAAGTAATCATTACCATACTTCAAAATACTACTTTTTCTCCTCCAAAACCAAGGTACGTAGCAAATAGCTAAACCTAATAATTCAATATTGCAAACGTTCCTTCACAGAGAGGCTGAGATTTGAACGTTTGTAGCGGTCTACAGTACTTAACAGCACTTGCACTCGACAGAGTGCAGATCTAGTTAACCTTGTTGTAATAGCTTAATTACAAGGTATATAGGCTGGAGTAGGCCTAAGTACACTATTTACACAATTAGAGGTGAACCACACATCGTTTGGTAACATTTCTGTAGTAATATAACACACAAGAGACGTGTAGCAGTTAAACTTTTATTTACAAACAATACTTCTACTTAACTAAAAAAAAATAGAATTTAAACAAGTAAACAAAGTGATGCCAACAAGATAATGGACTTGAAGGGAAACAAACACACACACACACACACACACACACACACACACACACACACACACACACACACAATAATCAACAGAAAAGTTGTTTGTTTTATTCATTCATGTGATTCATATGATGTCGATTAAATTAAAGCAATAAACGACAAGAGGTCTCAGGTTACCGTGGATTTTACCATGGCTGAGAGGCATAGTGAGACCCGACGCATAGCGGAGGGTGTCTACCCTCTCAGCCATGGTAAAATCCACGGAAGGCTGGGACCTCGCGTGGCTTATTGCTTTTCTAAAACGGTTACAAACATATAGCAATATTAACCTCATAAAACTATGAAATTCACAAAAGTAGCTACGCTTTGCGCCACAAGAACGAGCCACACACTTCCTTGTTTTGCTCGGCAAGTAGACTATATGACGGGAGAATAGCGCTTGATGTCTTTACGGGGCTGCCTGGAGCCACACATTCACAGTCATATGAGTGCGGGCGGTGCTTACACGCCCGCACGGCCAGCGTGTGTAAGGCAATCAAGTGCTCCCCTTCCCCAGTACAGCTACAAGGCAGGAGGATCAGCTGGGAATGATACAAAGTGATTGAAGGTGTGGATTATCGGTGAAATTTACAACGGTCACGTGACGGTAACCAGCCAATCAGAATCAAGTATTGGGACTAACCGTTTTAGAATGAACGATAATGCATCTGTCTGTGTGGGATATAGTGTCAACTCAGAATGCTAATTTGAAACAGGCATATGCTTCTTGTTGCTCATTATCTTCACATGTGCATTTTCACCAAAGCATTTGCAACAAACTGCAGCTAAAAGGATTATCTGCTTGTACGAGTCCTCATGTGGTCTTTCAAAATATTATTTAGACAGAAGCTTTTTTTTTGGGGGGGGGGGGGGGGGGGGGGGTTTGTTTGGTCGTTGCAACTAAAGGGCTATTCCCCTGTATGGGTCCTCATGTGTGATTTCAGGTAACAACTTTGACTAAAGCCTTTACCGCAAACTTTGCAGTTAAAGGGCTTTTCCCCTGTATGAGTCCTCATGTGTGTTTTCAGATTCTGATTTAGACTAAAGCCTTTACCACAAATTTTGCAATGAAAGGGCTTTTCCCCTGTATGTGTCCTCATGTGTGATTTCAGGTAACAACTTTGACTAAAGCCTTTACCGCAAACTTTGCAGTTAAAGGGCTTTTCCCCTGTATGAGTCCTCATGTGTGTTTTCAGATTCTGATTTAGACTAAAGCCTTTACCACAAATTTTGCAATGAAAGGGCTTTTCCCCTGTATGTGTCCTCATGTGTGTTTTCAGGTCACCACTTCGACTAAAGCCTTTACCACAAACTTTGCAGTTAAAGGGCTTTTCCCCTGTATGTGTCACCATGTGTGTTTTCAGATTATAATTTAGACTAAAGCCTTTACCACAAATTTTGCAATGAAAGGGCTTTTCCCCTGTATGTGTCCTCATGTGTGTTTTCAGGTCACCACTTCGACTAAAGCCTTTACCACAAACTTTGCAGTTAAAGGGCTTTTCCCCTGTATGTGTCCTCATGTGTGTTTTCAGGTCACCACTTCGACTAAAGCATTTACCGCAAACTTTGCAAGCAAAGGACTTTTCCCCTGTATGAACAACTGTGTGCGTCTTCAGATGTCCCTTTTTATTAAACATTTTGCCACACTCTTTACAACTAAAACGTTTCTTCCCTGTGTGATTCTCAATGGAGTGAGTTTTTTTTGACGATGTCAGGTCCTGGGACAGCTTGTGGCTTGAAGACAATGTTTGTTCTTCCACATTTTGTGTCTTGCGTAAAGTCAGTGCGTTTACAACCGACTGACCTTCCCTGGTCTCTACCCAGTCATCACTGTCTTCAGTGACGTCAGATTCAGAACAGTGTGGAGAGAGGAACTGGTCATCTGTGGTTGGTTGTGGTGTTCCACAGCCGTCTAAATCAGTTTGTGTTTTCATGTGTTCACCACTAGATGGATGTGATGTTCCACAGTCCTCTACATCTGATTGTGTTTCAATGTGTTCAGTTGAGGTGCTGGCTACAGCCTCTGTCTCTCTGTTTTCATCCTCATCTTCACTTTTCACTGCTAGTAATGTCATCATTGACCCACCAGCCTCCTCTGGTCTTTGAAGTAGCTCATCTTGTTCCTCTTTAATGTGTGGAGGTTGTGGTTCCTCCTGGACCAGACTGTAGCTCCTCTCCTCGTTTTCAGGGGAAATCTCCTCTTTACACACATGCAGGAAGTCTAGAGGAAGAAAATATACAATGAGAGAAAACCATTAAATGTTTCAACTTTACATTATTTCATGCAGTGTTCTCTGGTAGTTGGATGAACTTCAGCTGTAAATATATTTTCCACTTGCAAACCATGTTTATTCTCATTCTTAAAAAAAATGTAATTTGTGTGTGTGTGTGTGTGTGTGTGTGTGTGTGTGTGTGTGTGTGTGTGTGTGTGTGTGTGTGTGTGTGTGTGTGTGTGTGTGTGTGTGTGTGTGAAAGAGAGAGAGTGCATGAAACGTACTGATGTCCAGGTGGTTTTCGGGTTCCTGTTTAACCCTCCAAAACCTCTTCACCTTCAGGCTGGACTCTACACACTGGTCTGCAATGAAGGAATAGAATAAAGACTTTCATAATAAGGAATTTGATGTGACATGAATAACAAAAATCTGTTGGCAATGCAAGGGACCATTTGGGAATTCAGAAGAGCTCAGCAAGAGCTGCAAGCTCCTCTTCATGAACTTGAGTTGAGTTGAAACGATCAGTAGGCAGCAAGTGCAACATACAACATGTGGTGGAAAGGTTAACACAGCTGCAGGAAAAACGGACAAAGGAAGAAATCAACACTCTGGGAGAACAAATGGACTACATTAAAGCTGGTATCACAGGTATCTTGACATGCCGTTTACATCATCACACAGACATGCTCAATGATATTCATTCTGCTGTTTCTCTCCCTGCCACGTCTTTGAACCGCCTCCAAACTTAATATTATTATTATCCGACCATCTATTTGACAGGCAGTCTATTAATCTAGCCCTATCAGATCATGGCGGGGAATCAGCTACTGACAACTCACTCAACGTTTCTCCAACAGGCTTTTCATTTACACCAGTTACACATACTACATTTTTCAATGCAGTTTCACAAATACGCACTAAGAAGTCAAAGGCTACAGATGATCTTAACCCATATTTACCACGTCTTAGAGTGCATGTATTATTGCTTCACCGCTTGCCTTTATTTTTCATTTATAGCATGGCTTGGCTACCGAACACAACACACGCACACAAGCCCTTACAAACATGTCATCACTTGTCAAAGTCGTACGATTAGTCACACATGTTACCGCAGTGAAATTTGTTCCCCGCATTTGACCCATCTCTTGGATAGGTGTGCCGCAGCGTGCGCCGCACTCGGGAATCATTAGTTGATTTGACCCCCAATCCAACGCATTGATGCTTAGTGCCAAGCAGGGAGGCATTGGGTCCCATTTATACAGTCTTTGGTATGACCCGGCCGGGGATCAAACCCCCGACCTCCCAGTTTCAGGGCGGACACTCTAACCACAAGGCCACTGTCTGGTGAAAGAACACGTACACAGCTTGTTGTGTGAAATGTCGACGGCTAGTTTCTCCACCGACATTTGGAGAAGTAGCGTGAGTCAAATGTCGCTCATCAGCCTAACTGCACAGTGGGTAGAGAGTGAGTTCAACCTCCAGAGTCAAGCTGTAAGCCAAATAATGTTGTGGGTTGCATTCAAGCTTTAATCGGGCCTAATAATTTGAGCCCGACCCGTTTGACTCGCCCCATTACTAATCGCATCCCCGTTCCCTAACCCTAAATGCAGCACACGTAAGTTGAGTAAGTTAACTTGCTTTCTTGCGTATTCATGCGTTTCACCACTAGTTTGGCTGTGATGTTCCACAGTCCTCTACATCAGCTTGTGTTTCAATGTGTTCAGTTGAGGTGCTGGCTACAGCCTCTGTTTTCATCCTCATCTTCACTTTTCACTGCTAGTAATGTCATCATTGACCCACCAGCCTCCTCTGGTCTTTGAAGTAGCTCATCTTGTTCCTCTTTAATGTGTGGAGGTTGTGGTTCCTCCTGGACCAGACTGGAGCTCCTCTCCTCGTGTTCTGGGGAAACCTCCTCTTTACACACAGGCAGGTGCAGGAAGTCTAGACGAGAAAACCATTAAATGTTTGAACTTTACATTATTTCATGCAGTGTTTAGCTCCGGTAGTTGGATGAACTTCAGCTGCAAAAATAAATTTTCCACTTCCAAACCATAAGTTTATTCTCATTCTTAAAAAAATGTAATTTACTGCAAACATTCTAATTTACCAACACATTTCAGTTTAGATATGCCCGTTAGCCTTACAAGACAAAAGAGAGAGAGAGAGAGAGAGAGAGAGAGAGAGAGAGAGAGAGAGAGAGAGAGAGAGAGAGAGAGAGCATGAAACGTACTGTTTTCATCCTGGACCAGACTGGAGCTCCTCTCCTCCTCGTGTTCAGGGGAAACCTCCTCTTTACACACAGGCAGGGGCAGGAAGTCTAAGGGGGAAAGATACAATGAGGGAAAACACATTAAAAGTTTGAAATTTGAACATAATTTCATGCAGAGTTTAGCTTTGGTAGTTGGGCGAACTTCATTTTCCATTTCCAAACCATAACTTCAATCTCTTTCATAAAATATGATATTTACTGCAACCATTATAATTCCATTCCAGTTTGGATATGCCTATTAGCCGTACAAACAAAGAAAAAGGAATGTGTGCACGCGAGACAGACAGACAGACAGACAGACAGACAGACAGACAGACAGACAGACAGACAGACAGACAGACAGACAGACAGACAGACAGACAGACAGACAGACAGACAGACAGAGAGAGAGAGAGAGAATGAATGAAACGT